>NW_027623928.1:0-5000 GCF_034508935.2 Berghia stephanieae | reverse complement strand
ATTATTACCTCCATAGCGGAAATGCGTCCTACAAATAGATACCGCTATCCGTCTACGACACTGCCACCATTGGAACGGAAAAAATCGCGTTCCAGAACTATACTGCCGGAAATCAAATCCGGCATGCCATCCTTCTTTACGAAGCGGAAATGCGCACGACCAAGACGTTAAAGAGCGCTGACACCCCCCCCCCCCCAAACCCCTATCCTAACTTTGGCGCCCTCAACGATATCACCATAACGACACTGCCACCAGAAAGAAGGACACCATCTTTCTATTACTCTATATTATTTTATTTAAAATATAACAAAATAAATGAGCACCGACGGAACGGCTCTGGCGACTTTGTCCGAGCTCTTTATTTTCAAAATATTACTCTCCATAGCGGAAATACGTCCTACAAATAGATACCGCTATCCTCTACGACACTGCCACCATTGGAACCGATAAAGCCCGTTTAAGAACTATACTGCCGAAAATCAAATACGCATGCCACGAAAAAAAAACTGTTTTGCACTAAAGTGTCCGAGCCCTGTCCGAAGAGGTTCGCTTTTTGAAACAATTCCGATCTTTACGTACGGAAAACGCACGACCAATAACGTTTAAAGTCGTGGACACTCCCCCCCACCCCCCCTTCCTTCATTTGGCGCCCTCAACGATATCACCCTACGACACTGCCACCAGAAAGAAAGACACCATCTTCCTATTCCTCTTCTTTTATTATTATATAATAAATATAACAAATTGAATGAGCACCGACGGAACGGCTCTGGGAACTCTTGTCCGAGCTCATTATATTAAAATTATTACTCTCCCATAGCGGAAATGCGTCCTACAAATAGATACCGCTATCCGTCTACGACACTAGCCACCATTGGAACGGAAAAAATCGCGTTCCAGAACTATACTGCCGAAAATCAAATCCGGCATGCCATCCTCTTTACGAGTCGGAAATGCGCACACCAATGACGTTAAAGACGCTGACACCCCCCCCCCCCAAACCCCTTCCTCATTTGGCGCCCTCAACGATATCACCCTACGACACTGCAAAGGAAAGAAAGACACCATCTTCCTATTCCTCTTCTTCTTCTTCTTATTTTTATTATAATAAATATAACAAAATGAATGAGCACCGACGAACGGCTCTGGCGACTCTTGTCCGAGCTCATTATATTTAAAATTATTACTCTCCATAGCGGAAATGCGTTCTACAAATAGATACCGCTATCAGTCTACGACACTGCTACCATTGGAACGGAAAAAATCGCGTTCCAGAACTATACTGCCGGAAATCAAATCCGGCATGCCATCCTTCTTTACGAAGCGGAAATGCGCACGACCAATGACGTTAAAGACGCTGACACACACCCCCCCCCAACCCCTTTCCTTCATTTGGCGCCCTCAACGATATCACCATACGACACTGCCACCAGAAAGAAGGACACCATCTTTCCTATTCCTCTTCTTCTTATTATTATTAAATAAATATAACAAATTGAATGAGCACCGACGAACGGCTCTGGAGACTCTTGTCCGAGCTCATTATATTTAAAATTATTACTCTCCATAGCGGAAATGCGTCCTACAAATAGATACCGCTATCCGTCTACGACACTGCCACCATTGGAACGGAAAAAATCGCGTTCCAGAACTATACTGCCGGAAATCAAATCCGGCATGCCATCCTTCTTTACGAAGCGAAATGCGCACGACCAATGACGTTAAAGACGCTGACAAACCCCCCCCCCCAAACCCCTTCCTTCATTTGGCGCCCTCAACGATATCACCATACGACACTGCCACCAGAAAGAAGGACACCATCTTTCTATTACTCTTATTATTTTTATTTTAAAATATAACAAAATAAATGAGCACCGACGGAACGGCTCTGGCGACTTTGTCCGAGCTCTTTATTTTCAAAATTATTACTCTCCATAGCGGAAATACGTCCTACAAATAGATACCGCTATCCCTCTACGACACTGCCACCATTGGAACCGATAAAGCCACGTTTAAGAACTATACTGCCGAAAATCAAATACGCCATGCCACGAGTAAAAAAAACTGTTTTGCACTAAAGTGTCCGAGCCCTGTCCGAAGAGGTTCGCTTTTTGAAACAATTCCTTCTTTACGTAGCGGAAAAACGCACGACCAATAACGTTTAAGTCGTGGACATCCCCCACCCCCCCTTCCTTCATTTTGCGCCCTCCACGGTATCACCCTACGACACTGCCACCAGAAAGAAGGACACCATCTTCCTATTCCTCTTCTTCTTCTTATTATTATTATAATAAATATAACAAAATGAATGAGCACCGACGAAACGGCTCTGGCGACTCTTGTCCGAGCTCATTATATTTAAAATTATTACTCTCCATAGCGGAAATGCGTCCTACAAATAGATACCGCAATCCCTCTACGGCACTGCCACCATTGGAACGGACAAAGCCATGTTCAAGAACTATACTGCCGAAAATCAAATCCGCCATGCCACGAGTAAAAAAAACTGTTTTGCACTAAAGTGTCCGAGCCCTGTCCGATGGTGGTCGCTTTTTGAAATAATTCCTTCTTTACGTAGCGGAAATGCGCACGACCAATGACGTTAAAGACGTGGACATTCCCCCACCTCCCTTCCTTTATATGGCGCCCCCTACGACTCTGTCACCAGAAAGAAAGACACCATCTTTCTATTCTTCTTAGTTTAATAAACATAATAAAATAAATGAGCTTTCATACAGCGCAATATCCACTAAACGTGCTCAAAACGCTTTACAAGGGGTCCCTGTCCAACAACAATACTTAGCACGTAGGACGAGACATGACGCCTGTTAGGCGATATTACAATTTTTCGGACAGGGACAACGTTGTTAACTGTCAGGCATCCATTTTACACCTGAGTACGGTGAGATAATGTGAGTAAACAGTCTATTCCAAGGACACAATTATGCGCCGAGCAAGGCTCGAACCCAGGAAAGCGAGTGTCATACCACTAGACCACATAGCCTTCTTCTTCTTCTTCTTCTTCTTCTTCTTCTTCTTCTTCTTCTTCTTCTTCTTCTTCTTCTTCTTCTTCTTCTTCTTCTTCTTCTTCTTCTTCTGCTACATCTTCATCGTCTTCTTCTTCTTCTTCTTCTTCTTCTTCTTCTTCTTCTTCTTCTTCTTCTTCTTCTTCTCTTCTTCTCTTCTTCTTCTTCTTCTTCTTCTTCTTCTTCTTCTCCTTCTGTGAAAACGAGACAGAATTTACAATAAAATTCAAAGTTTATTATTAAAAGAATTACAATTAGTATACCATTTTTTTTTGGAATTTCAGGCAATATATAAATATATATGAGCTGTTTCACGAAACTTTCTTCCACCGCCGACTATATGTTCCCAGGGAGTGAGATGCAGTTCAACGTTGGTTTGTTGTCATAATAAAAGAAAAGAAATGGACTGTGGAGGCTTTTAGAAAATAAGGTCTTTGTCCTCTGGCCATGCTCGCATTTTATATGTTAAAGTTTTATCTTTAATCTTGGCAAAGGTTCTGTGAAACTCTGGGAAGGCTGTCCTGAGTGATCTTATAAGACATGGATCCACCGTCGTCTTCCTTCTATAGGCTCCTAAATAATGGAAGGCCATCTGAAGTTCGTCCTTAGTAAATTTATTCCTGGCCGTCACATATATCTGGGGGAAAATAAGAAAGAAAAGAAAAAGAAAATGTATTTGTACTAGAAGAGAATTAATCTACATGAGTGGGGAGTGGGAGGGGAGGTATTTTGTTACTCCGATGTAACTTAAGAATTAGATAAATCTCTTTACATCTCCTTAGAGAGACCCCCCCCCCCCCCCAAAAAACCACCCCCCCCCCCCCCCCCACCCCGAACTTTCCTAATTATCTCCCAGTAGAAGCCGATCCTTTACTCGGTAATTTTTGTATTACGTAGACAGAGGAAACAAAGCCAAACTCATAATTTACTTACGCCTTTTAAGACCTTGTCTTCTCTGATGCAATTATTGGGGCACGTCTCCGGGTTTATTGCAGACAAAGTCTTTGTGAAATATAGCACACTTGTATCTGTTTAATTTAAAAGAATAAACATAGATATTTGAATCATCTAAAGCCGTGTGATTATTAGTTTTTATTAAAGAAATGTTTAATCCTTTACGGCCAAAAACCTCACACTATGACATTATTTTTTTCCGAGAAAAGACCAGAAAAAATGTAAGAAAGACAGGTGCACCATGTTCATAATTAGTATTGCATACATACCGGGAACTACAGGTGACGACGTTGAGGACTCTACAGAAGGCAAAGCCTGGACGTCGGTAACGATGGGTGGCTCAAAATATACTCTTGACGTGCTGGCTTGTCCAATCTTAACTCTTCACTTTGCAAGCATTGTACTGGAATAAAAAGATATAGATGAACTGAACATTTCATATGAACCTTTTTTTTTTTAGACAGCCTTTATAAAGCGTTTACCACCCCGCCAATTTACAAAGAATTACAATTAGTATACCATTTGTTTGGAATTTCAACAAAATAAATGAACTTAACTTCAATTTAAATTTTCCAGCAACATATAAATATATATGAACTGTTTGACGAAACTTTCTTCCACGGCCGACAATATGTTCCCAGGGAGTGAGATCAAGTTCAACGTTGGTTTGTTGTCATTATAAAAGAAAAGAAATGGACTGTATAGGCTTTTAGAAAATAAGGTCTTTGTCCTCAGGCCATGCTCGCATTTTATCTGTTAAAGTTTTATCTTTAATCTTGGCAAAGGTTCTGTGAAACTCTGGGAAGGCTGTCCTGAGTGATCTTATTAGACATGGATCCACCGTCGTCTTCCTTCTATAGGCTCCTAAATAATGGAAGGCCATCTGAAGTTCGTCCTTAGTAAATTTATTCCTGGCCGTCACATATATCTGGGGAAAATAAGAAAGAAAAGAAAAAGAAAATGTATTTGTACCAGCCGAGAATTAATCTACATGAGTGGGGAGTGGAGGGGAGGTATTTT
>NW_027623927.1:0-9066 GCF_034508935.2 Berghia stephanieae | reverse complement strand
ATTTAAAGGGACGGGGTATCTGGACTAATATTTTGTTTAGGGCAGTTAACTGGTTTTAACCTAATATTGTTTGTACGCAAATCAAATATTATTGTCATATTACCGAAGACTTTCATATATTGGTACCTAATACCGATAGTTAACTCTCTCCTCACCAGCTATTTTTTAGAATTTCCCCCGAAAATTCACGCCATCAGACACAAAATAGACTTTTCCTAATCAAACAAAAAAGTAACAAGTGCATTCTATACAGAAATTTTGTTCAGGTAAAATGATGTCTATAACACAGTGTTTGTATTTATAATTGTAATCAAGCACTTCTTTACATTATGTGATGTACGAGAGAAATCAGAATGAGAAAATTGTCGGTTGCTTCGTAACGAATGTGACGATCTTTCTGTGGTTGGAAAGGAGAGGGTTAAGATTGATCTGAAGTACCATAAGTCAATGCTTTTAACTTCAAATTTAGAGCGACCACCGACGTTTTTAAAAATTAATAAAATGCACTGAAATTTATTTTAAAAAACAAACAAACAATGAGTCAATTGTTCCGAGTTAGTGTAGTTGTTTTTATAACTTAAGCATTTATATTGAGCAAAATCCAGTAAAGTGCTCAAATCGCTTTATAAGGGTCCCAAACTGACAGCAATATATATATATATATATATATTATATATATATATATATATATACTTCATACTTGCATATATACAAAGACAACGCCCCTATCATTGGCCAGGTAGTCATCTAATATCTGAGATGAAATAATGTCATTATGCGCCTTTCCGCCTTTCCAAAACTCAGCTTTGCTCCGCTCAAACTGGGACTCCAAAATGAGACGTATCGTTTACAAGTTGGGCTACCGAATAAAATTGATTGTACACAATAATTGCACAACATCTATACAAAATCCTTGTTTGAATTAACAATACCATTGTTTGAACATCCATTCCAGGCATAAATCTATGGATGGATCAGTCGAGAACGTTTGGATTAACCGAAAGAAGATGAAGATTTCAAAAAGTTAGTTGTCGCCACAACCTCAAGACTGTAGAAATACATGTGGTAATCAACAACTCGATTATTTTCTTTTTCTAACCCTGTAGAAAAATTAGGTATCTAATCTGAAGAATCTCGAGTGTCCATGTTCATATATATTTAATATACGAAGAAGAAAATCTGAAACATTGCAAAATTTACAAGGAACAAAACAATACATTAAGTTAATACTTAACAAGTTTAATCTAAAATCCTCAATTGAATAAGGAACTATTGAGGACTAAAGTGTTCTGCCAAAAAGTAAACAAAAGTCCGGCAGCACGTGGAGAAAACACAATCTTTGACTCTCACCTTCCAATCCAAATTATTGAAAAACAAAAATAACCATAAAAATGTGGTTGTTAGGTGGGAAAAGAAAACACATATTCATAAATACTCAATCACGCGTCAAATATTATCTAGAAATTGATTTTTTATGAAACAAAATGGTAAAATATTACTGTCGATCTAATTTTAGAGCATGGTAAGGTTAATTTATTTAAAATTAATGCGCTTTGTAAACAAAAAAGAACTATTTGGAATCTGATTTTCGGAATAATTTAGCCATATACAACGAATTTTAATTTTATTTGTACGTTGTTTGTTTTTAGCTTATTGTGTATATCTACAATTTAAACCAAAAAAAACGGGAGACCTATTTTGTGCGCAACGTTGTCCGGTTGCTAATGTTCCGAATCACCAGCAAAGAATGACAGTCCAACTGATACAAAGGTAAGATTCCAATTTCAGTGTTTGATTTGTAATTTGTATCAATTGATTTTTGAGAGCAGGAAAAGATTTAGTTCAATGTTAATCCATAATGCTTTCGGGTCTTTAACTTTGGATGTCTCACTGGAATAATTTTAGAATGCTTTGTAGATTTGTTTTCATTTAGGCTTAACGATTCACTTCGCAATTTGACTGTCACTGTCTAGGTAGTCTCACTAAATTTTCAAAGTTGTCAAATCATTCTGAAAATAGTTTCATTGGATTCCTTGCACAAAAACAATCAAAATTCATATAGGTTTTATGATTGTGGCACTTATAGTTTTTGAGATATGGTCAAAAGAGTGACGGGAAACTGATACATATCACAAAGAGAAAAAATGGATCAAAAATTTGTCCAAAACTGCACCTTTTACTTTTTATTTAAACAAGGGATCCGTTCAATAGAAAAGAAAATGTTTTTTGAAAAGCTCACATGTCTAGAAAACAAAAAGATAAAAATGCTAGAAGTTGTGGACTTTTCTATATAATTTACTCATAACAGCTTTTAAAAAGAACAAAATACCAAACAAGGAATGTTTCGGGCTCAAAACCCTTCTTCAGCCATTGCAAATAATATTTACTTAATATACAAAATGGATATCCATGGTTCAGGGGTTTTATCCCGGCTGCTATAGCATGAATAGACAAAAGCAATTGCTTGCTACCTTTTGGATAGGACGTTAGTCCATCACAAAGTACTTTCCACCAGATCTAACAGACCCGGCTACCCATTCACAGCTGGGTAGTCAAAGGGATCAGAAAAATATCTCGATTGCACCCGGGACCAATCTCAGTCCCTTTGCATGTAAAGTGATACTCTACCAACTGCAAAGTCAAAAAATAAAATACTAAACACAGAATGTTTCGACTTCAAATCCATTCTTCAGCAAATAACAATAATAATAATAATACTTTTTTTTACTTCTAATGTACAAAACTGAATATAGCAACCTCAAAGAAATAAAATACCAACACGGAACGTTTCGGGCTCAACTCCCTTCTTCAGCAAATAACAATAATGATACTTTTTTTCCTTCTAATGTACAATTACTGAATATAACAACCTCAAAGAAGAATTAAATACCAAATATGGAATGTTTCGGGCTCAAATCCCTTCTTCAGCAAATAACAATAATAATAACTTTCTTTTTCTTCTAAAGTACAATGCTGAATATAACAACCTCAAAGAAGAATAAAACACCAAATACGGAATGTTTCGGGCTCAAATCCTTCTTCAGCCAATAACAATAATAATACGTTTTTTTTTCTTCTAAGTACAATGCTGAATATAACAACCTCAAAGAAGAATAAAAATACCAAATACGGAACGTTTCGGACTAAATCCCTTCTTCAGCCAATAACAGTAATACTTATTTTTCTTGTTTAGTACAAAAATGAATATAATAAGTTCAAAAAAGAACAAAATACCAAAAAACAGAACGTTTTGGGCTCAAACCTCTTCTTCAGTGAATAACAAATATTAATACATTTATTAAATGTCGAAACCAGAAAGCTCTTGAATTTCAGAATGGTTTCAGGATACTTCTTTTGCACTCATTGAAAAACAAATTCTCCATCTGGTGAGGCATATCTGGATCAAATGAGTAGTTTGCCACTAATGACCACACCTGACTGGCTGTCTTGGACACCATGCCTTAAACATGGTCTGTGGGGAGAAAAAAATATTTATTAATTTAAAAAATTAGCTTTGTTCTGTTGATTTTATTCTCTAAATATATCTTTGAATTAACTTTAACAGAACAAATAAAATAAATGTAATGCTTCAAAATAGACTTTTACATTAACAAAAAAACTAAATAAGAATTTTACAAATTCATTTGTTTTTAAAACCGTGCAATTTTACATTCATTTCACACCTTAAATGGATGGTTATACCTTTCCTCACAAATATATAACCATAATCTGAAGTCTATTTATGATATTTACCCTTATTTCAATTTTTTTTAAAATTCTGAAGACCATATACATTTACTTTTACTTCTGTTGCTTTGTGATATTGTTGCAAATATTTTATTTGATTTTTATCATGCACCATACGTCTGTACAAATACTTTCCAAACAGATGAACTTATCATTATTATTATTATTATTATTATTATTATTATTATTATTATTATTATTATTATTATTATTATTATTATTATATTGTGCATCTCTAGAGGATTTTAAGATAAAGCGCCTCATGAATAACGATAAGATCCTGTCATTGGTACGTGGTAATCAATGGGTAATGCTTTTAACATGGATTGTGTAAGTTTGTGGGGCTGATCATTTCTTTAAAAAATCTTCATGAATGCGCTTGACTTTTCTTTTTTTTTTAATATTTTAAAATTATATTTTAATTTTGAGACAACTCACCTCTTGATTCTAATGCTTTATATACAAGGAGTTTGATGTAGCCCTTGTTGACGACATCAAACACACCTGAAAGATAACAAAGCCAAACAACTGTAAGTAGCACTTTTTATAAATCACAAATGTAACTCCACAACCAAGTAATAAAGGATGCAACAAGACCTTGCTGATTCAGTTGGAGGGGAGGGGGGGGGGGGGGGGGAGTACGTAAAAAGAAAAGAAAGAAAAACCTAGCTTTTGCTAACATCATAATGATTGGAATTGTTATTTTAGTTTTCCATTCAAATGAATTCTGACAGCTCAGCAACACATTTGATAGTTCAAAAAAAAAAAGATGGATCATGTAGCACCAATCCTGAAAGGCTTTCAGCAGAGTACAAATTTTGTGTAATCTGCTACAAAAGCAATGCTCAAACTGCTTGTTCACCTGATTTTGTAATTTTACAACGGTGGTTCACACTCTTTGCTAATATTTTATGTTAGAAGCTTGTGTGTTGTGAATGAAATATGTGCAGAATTTGGGAGGTTCCATGCAGAAAACTACTATACCGAGGCAGTTAGAGACACTTGCAGATAGAGCAAAAATCTAAAACTAACAATGCAATATATTTTTTTCCCTTGGGAATTGAAGATGAGTATACCCTTAGAGCCACTGTGACCATGGAGCCCGAGTTTATCCCATATCTATAGCTTGAAACAGACAATGGCAATATTTCTTGCTACCCTCTGGATAGAAACGCTAGTTATCGCAAACTGATTTCCACCAGATCGGACCCAGCGACCCAATATCTGGGGAGTAGATAAGGACGTCATCAAAAAATCTCGAGTGCACCTGGGGTCATCCCGTTACTTTTGCTGAACTATCAGAACCCCCAAGATGAGTATGAGATACCAATGGATTTAAGAAAGGGGGATGGGTGTATAAATTAAAGTATCCTACCTTCACTATCCAATCAAAGACAGAACAGTTACCTGCAGGTAGAATCTACAGACTTAACCCTCAGACCAAACTGTATGAAAAACAATTAAGATGTGTTCAAAAGAAGGTGTTATTAACTAAAATATCCTACCTTCAATGGCAGTGCCAAATCGAGTTAATGCCCAGGGATATGCAGCAAATTCCACAACAATAATCTCTTAGTAGACCCACACACCAAACAAACTGTATGAAAAAAAACAAATAAGATGGTGTGTTCAAAAGAAGAAATAAAGATTAAAAATGTGTATAATTTGATTTATTTTAAAGACAGAAAACAAAGACTGACAGATAAAGCAAAAAAAAAAATAAATAAAAAATAAAAATAAAAAAAAATAAATAAAAGATGCAATTTAATCCCCCCCCCCCCCCCCCCCCTCCTCTCTCTCTCCTCTCAAAAAATAGATAATGGCTATGGAAGACCAATAAAGATATAAGAATAGGAGGAGGCGGTAGGGGGTGTTATTAACTAAAATATCCTACCTTCAATGACAATGCCAAATCGAGTTAATGCCCAGGATTTGCAGCAAATTCCACAACAAGAATCTACTTAGTAGATCCACACACCCAAACAAACTGTTTGAAAAAACAATGAAGAATAGTGTGTTCAAATAAAGGAAAAATTACTGGGATGTTGCTTGAAAAGCACAATTGATAGTTCATAATCAGAAGTTTTATCATGTAAAGCCAATCCGTGAAAGGCCTTCACTGGCTACTGTCAACAAATAAGTCATAACTATCAATGACAAAACTCAAACTGCCATTCACTGATTAGAAATTAGACAATGATGTCTGATCTCCATGGTCACACCTAATGCTGGTATTTTGTGCTATCACCTTGAGTCTCAGAATATAAATAAAGATAGAATGTGTATAATATGATAATTTTAAAGGCGGGAAAAACAAGACTGACAGATAAAGCAAAAAAAAAAAAAAAAAAAAAAGAAAAATAATATAAAAGATGCAATTTAATCCCCCCCCCCCCTTTCAGATAATGAAGATGGCTATGAAAGACCAATAAAGATTAAGTATAGAGGAGGGGGAGGGGGTGTTATTAACTAAAAATATCATACATTCAATGACAATGACCAAATCGAGTTAATGCCCAGGATTGCAGCAAATTCCACAACAATAATCTCTTAGTAGACCCACACACCAAACAAACTGTATGAAAAAACAAATAAGACGGTGTGTAAAAAGAAAGAAATAAAGATTAAATGTGTATAATTGATTTATTTTAAAGACAGAAAACAAGACTGAGAAGATGTGAATTAAGAAATATTATTAGTATAATTAAATAAAACCAAAAAAAATGTCTCTTACCTCCATCAATTTTCATGAGACATTTAGAGCTCGAACAAAAAAATTCGTACGATATCGAACATTCTCCGCCGATTCCCTCGATTGAAATAGCAGACGACAGAAACATTGTTGGGGCAACGGGTGACCCGGATGTTGAGGCAAGCAGCTTTCTTATGGTTCACACTATTATGTTATGACGATCGCCCAATCAGCAAAGTCCGGTCCGCATTCGTGCACCCGTCGCGAACCCGCCTGGTAGCATCGTCACAACACACCTTTTCGACTAGATGCTCTGCCGTTCGGGTTCTTGCCCACAGCGTGGACATATTGGACAGGAAGTTAGACCCCACCGATGTAACGCACTTGCCGTTAGGCAGTCCTCGACCGAAGCCGATTCGCAGCTACCCTGTGTCTCCTCTTACTGGTATCAAAGCCTGGTAACTTCTCACCAAGCTTAGAGGAGTGTAGGATGTTGAGGCCATAGTGGTTTCGCGAAAGACAAAAAATGGCGAAATCAAGAGCTCCCGCGTCTGCTTTCATTGGCTTTCATTTTGATTCAACGACAGCGTCCATAACGATGGTCAGCTTCCGGCATATTTCCGGGTTCAATTTTCGCTGCACGACCTCTCACGTTCAGTGAATGAGAGTTTCAAAATAGTGAGACTACCTACACTGTCAGTCATTACAGTACAGCTTCACTCGCGATTCTACTGTGTGAAAGAACACACTTTCCATAATCTAATTAATGAGTATAATGAATTTTTAAATTGTCATTTTATGGCTAACATTTACAGTCTAGAACGTGTGTCAATCATAACTTGACCAAAAACAAAACAAGAAGGAACCACGCAAAAAAAGCAGACACACCCCCACCCCTTTCCCCCAGTAGTTGGAAATCGAAAACAAATGTTGTTTCTTTTTTTTTTATTCCCCATCTTTCGTGGGGGGCGGTGGGCTTTCACCGCTTGTCATATTTAATTGACTCTCCCTCTTTCTTGATTATAGATTTCGAAACAATCTTTAAATCTTCATTCTCTCGATATCTGCTCATGACTGGAAAAGGAGCAAGGCAAAGGGTTCCCCTGCCACCGATTTTCAATATCTTGTGCTGTTTGAGGGATTTAAGGTGGGTAGCACTTTTGCCACATAAGATTTTTTGTTGTTTATGCTAAGAGATGGGAGAAGGAATGGCAGAGAGGGAGGGAAGGGGTGAAAAAATGATAATGCCGGGGGAAGGGGGAGGGTAGGGAGATAAAAAAAAAAAAAAAGAAATGTCCCACTCCACTCAACCCCTTATCGCATCTTTGATATTTGACAGGTGTCAGTATGACTTTTGGGAAATCTTTCAAGCTTTCGCCTTATTTGGCAGCTGTGTGAAAGAAAAAATATATTTTATTGTAAAATGCAGGGAGTACGGTTCTGATATTTCGTCATACCTAATAAGTCATTTAATTTTTATCTGGTTCCTCACTATGATTAAATTTAAATGTTAAAAAATGAGTGTGCCCAAATTTAACAAGGGGTTTTGGAGATTGAGAAAAATGTTATTTTGGGAGTAGATGCTTGGGGAGGGGTGGAGGGCGTTCGGCAACGAATTTCCCTTGGCTCAAGAAAAATGAAAATGAAAAAAAACAGGGGGTACGTTTTGGTGTTGGAGTATTACGTGTATGGGGGGGGGGGGGGGGGGGGGGGGGGGGGGGGGGGGGGGTTTGTAAGGGTTTTGTTAAAAATTATACACATCCCATTAGTTCGATCAATTTTCGGGGGGAAGATAAAGAGGGGCCCGGTCTACAACTCTTTACGGATTTTCATTAGATTGAAATGAAACTAAACCTCCTGATTACTTTGGATTAACCAATCTTTTGATTTATTTCATTTGTTTTATATGAAGATGACGCATTTAGGATTTGGTAAAATTCATATGAATCATCATGATATGTGAAATGATTTTTCTTATATAAATTTTGGCTGAGAATGTTTAAACCAACACTTTTGAATGCTCTCTCTCTATTGAACGCAAATTTTTAAAAATGCTATTTATCGACTTAAAGTGGATCTAGAGGTATTAAAAAATATTCCCAAAGTTTATTAGTAAATTTTTAGACTTTGCTAATGTGATCAGAAAGTTTTAAAAAAAAAGGAAAAACTTGATCAAATTGAGTCCCCCAGAAAGCAAATAAAAGCCAGGATTTTTTAAAAAGCTAATCGACATGGTAATGTAATTTGCCTTCATGAAACCTCTGATAAAATTAGACCTGAACCAACGGTTTTAACAACCTTGTTGTATCTGAGTTCCAGGTCCTTTTTTGTTTTCTAATGTTTTTTTGTTGACTATAAGCAAACTAATTAAGAAATAGGCCATGTTTATATTCAACATTGAATGGTATTTATTTCTTACATTGAAATAAGTGGTTCTTTAGAGTCATAATGCTCATGGAATTGGAGTTTTTCCCGTTTCGTAACATGAAGCAAACAACCCCAAATAGTGCTTGATAACTTTCTTTTAATAGTAAAATGGGTATTTTCATCTTACTTTGAAAAAAAATGTTCCTTTAGAGTCATAAGGCTCATGGAACTGGAATTTTCCTGTAACCCTGAAGCAACAT
>NW_027623926.1:0-9065 GCF_034508935.2 Berghia stephanieae | reverse complement strand
TTTTTTTTACTTTTACATATTTAAAAAAAAATGAAAATATTATATGCAAAAGGGTTATAAATTTTCAGAATAACTCGGAAGTAAATTATCACCATCAGCTTTCTATCTTGATTGCCAAGACAATTTTAATAAAGCAAATCAAACTGATTCTGAATTTTAAAACATCCAGAGGAAGAGGCAATGTGTGCCTATCCTGCAGCTCATTTACAGTCTTCAGTGGCGGGCTGCACGATGTAATGCAGCAAGACAATATTCAACTATTACCAGAACATTTTTAAAAAGTGAAAGACTTGATTTGTTCAAAATCTGATTGCGCTGGATTATATTATTATTGAATGTCTTATTAAGATTTATTTTCAATTGCTCTATAATCTGCATGTTGAAATCCTTCACAATTGAGTTATGCAAGTGACAACGCTATTAATATTTTATCATACTATGTTGTGGATAATTTATTATTTTGTAATAAAAAGTTTTTCTTACCATGCAGGACTCTGAAATTAATACTGGCTTCTGAGGGTTACAGGGCTAATCACAACCATGAAAATCACCCATGCGATAAATTTGGTAAGACTCATTCATTTTATACTTATTTTCCATCGACATTTTGTCCCTGCAGTTTTTCCGCTGCCGAAAATTTTACACTTGACAGCAATTAATCGCAAATTCTATTTTAGTCCGCAATTAGACTCAATTTTTTTTATAAATATGTATTATTTTTTTCTTTTCTTGTTACTTTATATTTTCAGTACTGAATTGTCCCTCCCCCCTCCCACTATTGAGTGTAATATATAGTAATAGATTAGTTAGGTAAATGCACTGTTGACACCAGGACCAAATGTTTAAAGGACAACAGCCATTCCAACTCATATTTTATTACGATACATTCAAGGTGGCGCACTGAGATGGAGAGATGATGACCAGCTTGTGACAAAATTGACTGTTTCCAGAATTTGTATTTTTTTTTATTAAAAAAAAATTTCTTGGAAGGGTTCTGGCAGAGAGTTCACATTTTTCTATCCCTTATATTTGTTTTCCCTTTCCATGTTGCTCCCTGTCTTTGTTATGGATTAAGATTGCTCATTTTTTTCCTGGTCCTTGCGGGGGTCTTTAATTGGGAGGCAGACAGTCAAATACAGTACCTTTCTTCTTGAGATGATTTTTTATACTGTAAATCATCTCTCTGTTATGTACTGTTATAGTTATAGGTTTTGAATATTATTGCATTATGTAAATGTTTTAGCAGGATCCTTTGCTTGTGTCTCGGTGAGACTTTGAGGTAATGTCAAAATTGGTACATCTTTGAGGTGCTCGTGAAATCTACTGTTCCCTATTTATTGAATCAGTCACCATATCATCATCCTTTTTATAGTGTTGTAAGCGCTATTAAGTCCTGTAAGACAATATAAGCAGATCTAGGTGGTGGTTTTTTTGTGGTCTTTTTTTTTTGTCTTTGTTTTTTTTGTTCCAGATAAGGAATTTTAAGATTTGATGGTTGTCCATAGACTTTTCAAAATAAAATTTGACTTTGACTATGAGTACGAGGCAGTTATAAGTGCTTGATTTCTGAGGACTAATTATAAATGGTGACCATTGCGTTTTTGTATGCCATGAAAATGTTACAAAGACAATGAAGCGACGTTTTTTGGGAATTCTGCAGTCATTCATTTAACCCTGAATTTGATGAGCGCCTGTTGCATTTTAGTTCATTCAAGTATTTTAGAGTGACAAACACAACTCGTGCATTATGGGTTTATATGCAGATTTTTGTCTTAAATTGTCAATAAAAAAAATGCTTTTTTTTGTTTTGTTAGCTGGCAGGTCTGAATTGAATGCTATTGCATACAATTTTGTACTTTTAATCTTTTTTCTTTTACATTTAGCCATCCTCACTTTATCCGGAGAATCGCCTGCCCCTCGTGAATGAGACAATGAAGGCTATGGCTAAAACAAAGGTGTTCACAACCCAACTTAGGCAATACATTCAATCAAGCCAAGGATAAAATGTATTGCCTAAAGAATGTCGAAGATTTGCAGCGGAGATTGTTCAAGACTGATATTGACAGGACGGACGGTGAGACGGTACAGGAATTACTGAGAGAGATAGAGGAGGAAGGAGGTGTAACAAAGTTCAGTGTGAATGAGGATGGTGGTTTTGAGTATTTGTTTTAAGTAACGGGAAGAATGAGGCGTGATTTGAGTGTTTTTTGTGATGTGTTTTTTGTGATGTGTTTGTTATGGATGCAACATACAAAGTAAATCGATATTTGTATCCACTTGTGAATATTATGTGCATAGATGAGGGTCATGGCGGGCGAAAGCCTGGAAATCCATGACCAACCTGAAACTGACATTGTACCAGTATGACGTGTGACAAATACACAGGAAGGACTGTATCGAATTGTATCTTCAGTGACAAACAGGATCAATAGCTTGTTTCAAGTTATGGTAGAACATCAGTTTCTGCAAAGAATCTCCCAGTTGGAACAGTTTTTGACTCTTGTCTCTGAAGATAAAGACTTTGACATTGTTGACATGACTGACTTAATACAGACAAATCCCCATTCTAACCCTCTTTCTGACTTTTCAGAGACACCAGACATTGTAAATGCACGTACTGACCAGAGACCACAGACATTATAAATACACACTCTGCCCAGACAGAGACCACAGACGTTATGGACACACAAACTAACCAGACAGAGAGACCACAGACGTTATGGACACACAGACTGACCAGACAGGGACTCCAGATAACAGAGACATGCGACCATAAAGATGCCCTTGACACGACAGAGACAGTTAGACTGCGAAATTTTTCAAATGTGACTCTACACAGGAAATTTCAGGCCGAAACTGTGTTATACAGGTCGGTACAGAAACAAATATAACACAGGAGACCAAACACTGTGTTGTAGAATATCAAAATTTCAAAGGTGGTCGGTCAGTGACGAAATAAAAAGGGACATTATAAGTCGTAATATCACATCTCAATAAAAGAGTGTGATAGTAAAAAGGTGCCCGTTAACAATTGAGTCGGTCAAGTCTCTATCCAGATTCAAAAGGATAGTGCAAAGTCCTGTATGTAAAACAAATTTGAGAAGCATGGTTGTTCTCAATACTTGTTGGGTCGTGATCGGTATAGAGTGAAGTAGTGTTCATGCATTTTGACATTTTCTTGATCTTTTAAAATAAAATTATAATTTAATTTAATCAACAGACTTGTTTAATAATTTAAAGATATACTTTTGTGGGGACCTTTTGTAAAATCATTAGTCCGATTGTAGTTGTAAATTTCTTTATATTCTAATGTCATAAAATCATTGACACCACTGAATCCCTACCAGCGCTTTTACTCACTGAGTCCCTACCACCAGCGCTTTTACTGAGTCCCTACCACCAGCGCTATTACTCACCCAGTCCCTCCACCTGGGCGGGGTTCCTACCACCAGCGCTATTACAGAGTCCTAGAGCTTTTACTCACTGAGTCCCTACGATCAGCGCTATTACTCACCGAGTCCCTACCACCAGCGCTTTTACTCGTTGAATCCCTATCACCAGCACTTTTTACTCGCCGAGTTCCTACCACATGGCTATTACTGAGTCCCTAACACCAGCGCTAATACTATTAGCCACTAAATCCCTACCACCAGGGGGGACAATATAAGCTCAAATTAGACCCCAAAAATTATTACAGTGATGCAGAAAAAAACAACGAACAGATCTCTTTCAAATTTACACAAAATGTTTCTTACAACAAGATGGATAGGTTTAGCAATAGTCTTGAAAATAAATTTTTCAGAATTTTTTTTCGATTTCTTAGTGAAAATTTGGTGTGACATGACAGGAAAAAAAATTGACTTAAAAATTCATAAAACTGCTAAATTTTTGTTTAGCCCAAAACCCATCCATCATGATGCAAAACACATCATAAGAAAAATTCTGACCAAATTTGAAGACAATCTAATGGGAAACAATCCAGATGTGAATGTTAGAAAATCAGAGAATGACGCACAATGAAATTTTGAGAAAATGAAAAATTTGTCTTTAATTTGATAATAAAGCCAATTATGCAGACAAAGGCCAACATTCATCAAGTATATAAACAATATGGAACAAGAAAACAGTAATATTTTATAAATTGATCAAATTCTGAAAAAAATTCTAAACGATTCGCTAACCCATACCTCTAAGAAAAAATTACGAAATAATTTAATATCTGCTGTTATTCACCAAAAAATTACTTTAGTGGTCAAATATGCTTTATAGTTCTAAAATTCTTTAATTATATCTCATGAACTAATAATGTAATGTATAATTTGATGTTAAACACCAAAAATAACTGAATTAAAAAAAAAAACTTTTTTAAGGGGCAACATAAGCTAAAATTAGACGTAAAACCCTAAAATTCTAACATAGATGCACCAAAAACTAGCATATAAATTTCTTTCAAATTTAAACACAATGTTTCTTTCATAAATAGCTATATCATGAAAACTCTTGGAATAATTTTTTTAGAATTTTTATTTGATTTCAACTGAAAATTTAGCGCGGATCAACAGGAACAAATGAATTTTAAAATTTATAAAATTGCTAAATTTTAATTTACCCCCAAACACTTACATCATGATGTAAAACACATCATAGAAAAGATTCTGAATAAATTTGAAGATAATTTAAAGGAAAATGATTAAGGTAGGATTGCTAGAAAATCAGAAAAAATGACATAAAACAGACATTTGAGAAAGCGCAAGCTTTTTCTATAATTTGACATAAGTTAAAAGGCTGATTTTGCAGACAACTAAAAGAAATGATCCATCAAACTTTCAAAATATGACCGTAATAGGACAAGAAAACGAAAATTTTGTAGATTGATCTAAATCTAAAAAAAATTATAATCGGTTCACTAACCCATACCCCATAGATAAAAAAAATGCTGTAAAATTGATTTTTTTACGCCCAGAGATAAAATAATTTTGTGGTCGAATATGATGTCATACCTTATGAATTCATCATTATAATCACAAAACCTAATTATTTACTGTATACAATAGGTTATACAGATGATTTCTAGATATATTAAATGATTTTTCAAAATATGATTATGATAGGGCACGCTATCCTCATTTTTCATTTTTTTATTCTACTTGAGAGACAAGTCGTATAAAATTAGATATCTAGTCAAGTTGAACTGCAAAATCAATTCAATTTTAGACAATAAAACAGTTATATAGTGCACTAGCTCTGAATAAAAAGCAATTTGCTTTACCAAACCCTTGGAATAAAAATCTCTTTCGCCTCAATACAGAAAAAGTCAACACTACTTGTTTGCCACCACTTTTTTTGTAGTTCCACAAAGAGGGCTGATCCTGCTCTGGATGGAAAAATGAAATAAAAAAGAGACACAGTTCATTAGCAATTTTTGGAAATGGCATTATTGTCATAAAATGCATTTGTCAAAGACATAGCAATTTTTAAAAAGTGATCATTATTCACACCAACACACTTGAAATTTCATTGGTTTTACATCCATAGAACAAAACTCTTGGCAACAAACTATAGTCTGTCGTTAAGTTAATACATTCAGTAGTAATTCAATTCAAATGATGCTTTGCCATTTTCATTTAGAAAAATGAGCATTTATTTTATTGATCACCAATAAAAAATGTAAAGGCGCAATGGAGATTTGAAAACATTACTAACCATTGTCAAAAAGTGCATGCAGACACTCTGGTCTGCTGGCCCAGATGATGGTTTGCTGATTGATGAGTTTTGCCACAGGCAAAGGTTTGCCTCAACACACCTTGCCAGAATAGCCCTTGAGCCAGCATCTTTATGGATTGTCAGGACACCAGTAACGTCAACAGTGTTCTTTCATGTTAGCTGTCAATGAAAACAAAAAATTAAATTAAATTCACTACAGCGAAATAGGCACATACATGCCAATGCTAAAGTTTATAACAGCAACACTTCGCATGTTGAACGGGACATAACGTCTGTTAGGCAATATTACAATTTCTTCGGACAGAGACAACGCATTTAACGGCCAAGTACACATTTTACAACTGAGTCCGGTGAGAGAAAGTGAGCAAAGTGCCTTTTCCAAGGGCTCAACTATGCGCAGAGCGAGGCTCGAGCCCAGGACCTTCCGGTCCAAAAGCGAGTGTCATACCACTACGACATAGCCGTACGTAATTTTTAAAAATATAATAAAAATAATCACACTAATATAATTATCTCACATTGTCATCATCATAGGCATTTCAAAACTACTAATAATACTACCACTACAGATATCTTATCATTATAAAATATTACCTCTCCTCATCTTCTCTCCTTCTTCCTTCCCTCTCCTCTCTCCCCCCTCCATGACCTAACATACAAAACCAATTTTCCGATAATAAAAAACAGCCACCCCCCCCCCCCCCACAAAAAAAAAGTTTTGAAAAAGTATGGACTGCATGCCTGTGTCGGCCATAATAAAGATAATAACAATAACTGAATGAAAGTATTTTTTAAAGGACCCTGAGCCTGGAATGTCGTGAGTACTCGAAATCCTCTTGATCATGATCTTGACAAAATTAGCAACCTTTTGATGGGATCGAACATTGAAACACTGGTTTTATCGCCTGACATGGAAGGCTGATTTAAATTTTGGGGGGGGGGGGGGGGGGGGGGGGGGGGGGGGGGGGGGGAGGGGGGGGGGGGGGGGGGATTAGTATATTTTAATTTTTTTAAGCCCTGTTATTGTTATTTTTCACAAAATAAAGTAATAAAGTTAAGTAATTCGCGGTAGCGACAAATGTGTCGTCAGCTGATGCACAATCAACAAACACACAACCCCAAAGCATGTTTAGTTATAAAAATAAGAAATGAATTAAAATGTGCATTTCGTATGCTTACCTTGTAAACTGAGTATTCTGTGACTTGAAAAGAGTGAAGAATTACCAAAGTCCGTCAAAATCAACTTGTAATAATAGTAATAATGTGATTGTGATGAGATGAAGTGTTCACTTTTTGACTTCCAGATAATTCATTGTATATTGCAGTTCTATCCGTATAAAATGTTATATTTTTAGTAATTACGCAAATTCTATTTTTAGTAAGAGTACAAATAAGCTCTGGCGTTATTTGCAGTGGTAGTACAAATAAGCGTAGCCAATACATAAACCAGGATACGCTCCTGTTCTTTTTTTTATCACCCCCCCCCCCCTCTCCCCAACCACTCCACTCCGCCCACATCGTCATCCCATCGTCACGTCGCCTGACGCTGAACTCCGAGTTTGCTGTCTGGCCTCTCTAGTACTAGGTCGGGCTAATTCAAATGAGCCCACCTTATAAACTAAATGCAGATTTTGGCAAACGTACTTTTTCTAATTTATTGCCTTACTTGTGCTGGTACCATTGATGTAATGACATTGGGAAGATTCCAGTATTGAATTTAATTTATTAATTTACTAATATATCAATTTAGTATTAACTTGTGTTGTTTTTATATATTTGTTTAACCATTTAAATTTATTTTTTTCTCGTTTTCTTTAGTGCTTCTCAAAACTCATTATTTAAATTGTTTTCTTATTTGATTTTTTTTTTTTTTTTTTTTAACAAATTAATTTGTTCTTTTTTTTTTCTTCAAATTCTTAAAGTAATTACCGCTGTATTTTTATTGAGATACTAAATATTTTTGCAAAACAATGTAATTTTCTATTGCATTTCCTCTAATAAAACAAAACACTTTTATTCAAAGGTCACGACTAAATAAATATATAAAATACAACCACCATTTTGGTTTTCTCAACAATTGAATTAGTATACGAGAAATACTCTTCTGAGAAAAGAGAGAGTTGAATTCTAAGAGGAAATAGAGATACGTTTAAAGGAAGGGTGGGCAGATTCCGTACTTGCCCGTCCTAAAGCTAATACATACATAAGATAGTTCGTGATGAAGAGGCGGGAAGCTAGGGGTTGGTTGGGTAAGGAGTAAAGATAACACGGTCGTTATTGTTATCGTCTAACGAATGCATGAGGAGAGATTAGTAGCAATATTTTGTCTTAATTGTATTGTATGAATTATTGGCGAAAGCCTAAGATTAAATAAACTTTGTTTTTGTTTGTCTTTTTTTTTTTTGACTATGGAACTCATACTTAATAGCAGACCTGCCTACTTGAAATAGGAAAATAAAAATCGTAGTTTTCAGGGTTAATAAAATCGTAGATATTTTAACTAACCTTTAACAAAATCACCGGAATTTTCGTCTATTATAGGTATCAAATTTTAAAAAACGAGAAAAACTGATTGGAAACGTAATTATGTTGGTGGTGGTAGTAATGATGATGGTAATACTCGTATTGTATTATTATTGTTATTATTATCATTTGTTATTATTATTATTATTATTATTATTTATAATAATAATAATAATAATAATAATAATAATAATAATAATAATAATAATAATAATAATAATAATAATAATTATTATTATTATTATTATTATTATTATTATTATTATTATTGTACGTATTGGTGGTATTACGATTTTTTTTTGTTTTTTTGTTTTTTTTTGTGTGGTTATTAATGTATCAGTTTATTGTTTGGTTCCATTTATCATTTTTTTCCACTTTCATGTATGTTGTCATCAAATTTTATGATTTATTGGCGAAAGCCTAAGATTGAATAAACTTTGTAATATCGTATTGTAATCATCATTGTCGACGACATCGTCGTTGTCATCATAATCATCATCATCATTAACAACAACAACAACAACAACATTAACATCAAGTACTACAATAGAAATAAAAACAATATCAACATCATCATATAATTTCCGTCATCGTCTCCACAACTATCATTCTAACCAACAGCACCATCAAAACCACTACCATAATTACATCCTCCCTCACCGTCTCCTCTTCCTCCTCCTCCTCCTCCACCACCACCACCGCTACCACTATTCCAACCACTACCACCACCGGCACAATCATTCTAACCACCAAGAGAGCAGTAAAATTATGCAATTTGAGCTCTGAATGAAACTCGAGTCATATCGCTGTTGTTGCTT
>NW_027623925.1:0-9068 GCF_034508935.2 Berghia stephanieae | reverse complement strand
TTTTAAAATTTTCCGTTTTTGAAATCGAGAAATTTAAATTTTTGCTTGAAAATAGTGACTTTGAGCATCTTCGGTTTTTACAATGATAAAAAAATTAAAAATTTTTGGATTTTTGAATTTTCGATTTTTCCACGTTTTATGGTGAAATTTTGACGATTTTTCAAATTTCGAGTTTTCAACGTATGATAAAATCATCGAACTTTTGCATAAAAGTCCATTTTGAGCTCTTTCGAGTTCACAATGTTCAGAAAGTAGTAATTTTGGAGTTTCAGATTTTTCATTTTTTTACGTTTTCTTTTTTTTTTTGGGAGGAGGGGGGAGTGGGGGGCAATTTGACCGATATTTTCAAATATCCGAGTTTTGACAATCTGATGAAATCTTCAAATTTTTGCATTGAAATAGTCGACTTTGAGCATTTTCCCGAGTTTTACAATGATCAAAATTAAAATTTTGGATTTTTGAATTTTTCGATTTTTCCACGTTTTATGGTGTAATTTTGTCGATTTTTTCAAATTTCCAAGTTTTTAACAGTATGATAAAATCATCGAACTTTTGGATGAAAGAGTCGATTTTGAACGTCTTTCGAGTTTCACAATGTTCAAAAAGTATAATTTAGGAGTTTACAGATTTTTGATTTTTTTTCACGTTTTTTTTGGGGTGAAATTTGACGATTTTTTTCAAATTTCCGAGTTTTCAACAGTATGATAAAATCATCGAACTTTTACATGAAAGAGTCCATTTTGAGCATCTTTCGAGATTTACAGTGTTCTGAAAGTAGAATTTTGGAGTTTCCAGATTTTTCATTTTTTAGGGTGAAATTTGACGATTTTTTTCAAATTTCCGAGTTTTCAACAGTATGATAAAATCATCGAACTTTTGCATGAAAGAGTCGATTTTGAACGTATTTTGAGTTTCACAATGTCCAAAAAGTATAATTTAGGAGTTTAAAGATTTTTGATTTTTTTTCAGGTTTTTTTTGGGTTAAATTTGACGATTTTTCAAATTTCCGAATTTTCGACAATCTGATGAAATTTTCGAACTTTTTCAGGAAAGAGTCGATTTTGAACGTATTTCGAGTTTCACAATGTTCATAAAGTATAATTTAGGAGTTTACAGATTTTTGATTTGTTTTTTCACTTTTTTTTTGCGTGAAATTTGATGATTTTTTTCAAATTTCCGAGTTTTCAACAGTATAAAATCATCAAACTTTTGCATGAAAGAGTCTATTTTGAGCATCTTTCGAGATTCACAATGTCCAGAAAGTAGAATTTTTGAGTTTCCAGATTTTTTATTTTTTTCACGTTTTTTTTAGGGTGGAATTTGACGATTTTTTCAAATTTCCGAGTTTTCGACAATCTGATTAAATCTTTAAATTTTTACTTGAAATAGTCGACTTCAGAGTTTTGTAATGATCAAAAATTAAAATTTTGGATTTTTGAAATTTTCGATTCATCCACGTATTATGGTGAAATTTTGACGATTTTTTCAAATTTCCGAATTTTCGACAATCTGATAAAATCTTCGAACTTTTACATGAAATAGTCGATTTTGACCGTCTTTCGAGTTTCATAATGTTCAAAAGTATAATTTAGGAGTTTACAGATTTTTGTTTTTTTTTTTTCACTTTTTTTTGCGTGAAATTTGATGATTTTTTCAAATTTCCGAGTTTTCAACAGTATGATAAAATCATCGAACTTTTACATGAAAGAGTCCATTTTCAGCATCTTTCGAGTTTCACAATGTTCAAAAAGTATAATTTAGGAGTTTCCAGATTTTTCATTTTTTTCACTTTATTTTTTTTTGGGAGATTTTTTTGGGAAATTTGACGATTTTTTCAAATTTCCGAGTGATCAACAGTATGATAAAATCATCAAACTCTTACATGAAAGAGTCCATTTTGAGCATCTTTCGAGATTCACAGTGTTCAGAAAATAGAATTTTGGAGTTTCCAGATTTTTCATTTTTTTCACGTTTTTTTTAGGGTGAAATTTGAAGATTTTTTTAAATTTACGAGTTTTCGACAATCTGATTACATCTTCAAATTTTTCCTTGAAATAGTCGACTTTGAGCATCTTCAGAGTTTTAGAATGATCAAAAATTAAAACGTTGGATTTTTGAAATTTTTCCACGTTTTATGGTGAAATTTTGACGATTTTTTCAACTTTCCGAATATTCGACAATCTGATGAAATCTTCGAACTTTTTCATGAAAGAGTCGATTTTGAACGTCTTTCGAGTTTCACAATGTTCAAAAAGTATAATTTAGGAGTTTCCAGATTTTTGATTTTTTTTCACGTTTTTTTGGGGGATTTGACGATTTTTTTCAAATTTCCGATAAAATCATCGAACTTTTACATGAAAGAGTCAATTTTGAGCATCTTTCGAGATTCACAATGTCCAAAAAGTAGAATTTTTGAGTATCTAGATTTTTCATTTTTTTCACGGTATTTTTTTAGGGTGAAATTTAACGATTTTTTCAAATTTCCGAGTTATCAAGAGTATGATAAAATCATCGAACTTTTACATGAAAGAGTCCATTTTGAGCATCTTTCGAGATTCACAGTGTTCAGAAAGTAGAAGTTGAGTTTCCATATATTTCATTTTTTTCACGTTTTTTTAGGGTGAAATTTGACGATTTTTTCAAATTTCCGAGTTTTCGACAATCTGATTAAATCTTCAAATTTTTGCTTGAAATAGTCGACTTTGAGCATCTTCAGAGTTTTATAAAGATCAAAAATTAAAATTTTGGATTTGAAATTTTCGATTTTTCCACGTTTTGGGTGAAATTTGAGATTTTTTCAAATTTCGAGTTTTCGAAAAGTATGATAAATCATCAACTTTTGCATGAAAGAGTCGATTTTGAACGTATTTTGAGTTTCACAATGTCTAAAAAGTATAATTTAGGAGTTTAAGATTTTTGTTTTTTTTCACGGTTTTTTTGGGTTAAATTTGACGATTTTTCAAATTTCGAGTTTCGACATATGATTAAAATCTTCAATTTTCTCAACTTTTCATGAAAGAGTCGATTTTGAACGTCTTTCGAGTTTACAATGTTCAAAAAGTATACTTTAGGAGTTTACAGATTTTTGATTTTTTTTTCACTTTTTTTTTGAGTGAAATTTGATGATTTTTTCAAATTTCCGAGTTTTCACATATGATAAATCTTCGAAATCTTACATGAAAGAGTCCATTTTGAGCTCTTTCGAGATTCACAGTGTTCAGAAAATAGAATTGTGGAGTTAACAGATTTTTATTTTTTTTTCACGTTTTTTTTGGGGGGGGGGGGGGGGGGGGGGGGGTGGAAGTTTGACGATTTTTTTCAAATTTCCGAGTTTTCAACAGTAGATAAAATCATCGAACTTTTGCATGAAAGAGTCCATTTTGAGCATCTTTCGAGATTCACAGTGTTCAGAAAGTAGAATTTTGGAGTTTCCAGATTTTTCATTTTTTCACTTTATTTTTTTTGTGAGGGGGGGGGGGGGGGGGGGGGGGGGGGAATTTGACGATTTTTTTCAAATTTCCGAGTTTTCAACAGTATGATAAAATCATCGAACTTTTCCATGAAAGGTCGATTTTGAGTCATTTTCGAATTTCACAATGTTATGAAGTATGAGATTTTGGAGTTTCGAATTTTTTGATTTTTTTAGTTTTTTTGGGTGAATTTGACGGATTTTTTTCAAATTTCCGAGTTTCGATTGATTACTTCAAATTGATGATCTTTCAAATTTTTTAAAGAGTAATTTGAACGTCGTTCGAGTTTTACATGATTTCAAAAAGTATAATTTTGGAGTTTCAGATTTTTGATTTTTTTTCACTTTTTTTGGGTGAATTTGAGTTTTTTTCAAATTTCCGATTTTCGACATCTGATAAAATCTTCAACTTTTCATGAAAGAGTCGATTTGAGATCTTTCGAGTTTCACATGTTCAAAAAGTAAATTTAGGAGTTTACAGATTTTTCGATTTTTTTCACTTTTTTTTTGAGTGAAATTTGATGATTTTTTTCAAATTTCCGAGTTTTCAACAGTATGATAAAATCATCGAACTCTTACATGAAAGAGTCCATTTTGAGCATCTTTCGAGATTCACAGTGTTCAGAAAATAGAATTGTGGAGTTAACAGATTTTTAATTTTTTTCACGTTTTTTTTGGGGGGGGGGGGGGGGGGGGGGGGGGGGGGGGGGAAGTTTGACGATTTTTTTCAAATTTCCGAGTTTTCAACAGTAAGATAAAATCATCGAACTTTTGCATGAAAGAGTCCATTTTGAGCATCTTTCGAGATTCACAGTGTTCAGAAAGTAGAATTTTGGAGTTTCCAGATTTTTCATTTTTTCACTTTATTTTTTTTGTGAGGGGGGGAGGGGGGGGGGGGAATTTGACGATTTTTTTCAAATTTCCGAGTTTCCAACAGTATGATAAAAACATCGAACTTTTGCATGAAAGAGTCCATTTTGAGCATCTTTCGAGATTCACAATGTCCAGAAAGTAGAATTTTTGAGTTTCCAGATTTTTCATTTTTTTCACGTTTTTTTAGGGTGAAATTTGAAGATTTTTCAAATTTCCGAGTTTTCGACAATCTGATTAAATCTTCAAATTCTTGCTTGAAATAGTCGACTTTGAGCATCTTCAGAGTTTTGATAATGATCAAAAATTAAAATTTTGGATTTTTGAAATTTTCGATTTATCCATGTATTATGGTGAAATTTTGACGATTTTTTCAAATTTCCGAATTTTCGACAATCTGATGAAATCTAACTTTTTCATGAAAGAGTCGAATTTGAACGTCGTTCGAGTTTCACATTGTTTAAAAGTATAATTTAGGAGTTTACAGATTTTTGATTTTTTTTTTTCACTTTTTTTTTGCGTGAAATTTGATGATTTTTTTCAAATTTCCGAGTTTTCAACAGTATGATAAAATCATCGAACTTTTACATGAAAGAGTCGATTTTGAACGTCTTTCGAGTTTCACAATGTTCAAAAGTATTATTTAGGAGTTTCCAGATTTTTCATTTTTTTCACTTTATTTTTTTTGGGAGGGTGGGGGGGGGGGGGGGGGGGGGGGGGGGGGGGGAATTTGACGATTTTTTCAAATTTCCGAGTGATCAACAGTATGATAAAATCATCGAACTTTTGCATGAAAGAGTCCATTTTGAGCATCTTTTGAGATTCACAATGTCCAGAAAGTAGTATTTTTGAGTTTCCAGATTTTCCATTTTTTTCACGTTTTTTTTAGGGTGAAATTTGAAGATTTTTTTAAATTTACGAGTTTTCGACAATCTGATTACATCTTCAAATTTTTCCTTGAAATAGTCGACTTTGAGCATCTTCAGAGTTTTAGAATGATCAAAAATTAAACGTTGGATTTTGGAAATTTTCACGTTTTATGGTGAAATTTTGACGATTTTTTCAACTTTCCGAATATTCGACAATCTGATGAAATCTTCGAACTTTTTCATGAAAGAGTCGATTTTGACGTCTTTCGAGTTTCACAATGTTCAAAAAGTATAATTTAGGAGTTTACAGATTTTTGATTTTTTTTCACGTTTTTTTTGGGGTGAAATTTGACGATTTTTTTCAAATTTCCGAGTTTTCAACAGTATGATAAAATCATCGAACTTTTACATGAAAGAGTCCATTTTGAGCATCTTTCGAAATTTACAGTGTTCTGAAAGTAGAATTTTGGAGTTTCCAGATTTTTCAATTTTTTCACTTTATTTTTAGGGTGAAATTTGACGATTTTTTCAAATTTCCGAATTTTCGACAATCTGATGAAATCTTTTAACTTTTTCATGAAAGAGTCGATTTTGACGTCGTTCGAGTTTCACATGTTCAAAAGTAAATTTAGGAGTTTACAGATTTTTGATTTTTTTTTTCACTTTTTTTTTGCGTGAAATTTGATGATTTTTTCAAATTTCCGAGTTTTCAACAGTAAGATAAAATTTGAACGTCGTTCGAGTTTCACATTTTGAGCATCTTTCGAAATTTACAGTGTTCTGAAAGTAGAATTTTGGAGTTTCCAGATTTTTCAATTTTTTCACTTTATTTTTAGGGTGAAATTTGACGATTTTTTCAAATTTCCGAATTTTCGACAATCTGATGAAATCTTTTAACTTTTTCATGAAAGAGTCGAATTTGAACGTCGTTCGAGTTTCACATTGTTCAAAAGTATAATTTAGGAGTTTACAGATTTTTGATTTTTTTTTTCACTTTTTTTTTGCGTGAAATTTGATGATTTTTTCAAATTTCCGAGTTTTCAACAGTAAGATAAAATCATCGAACTTTTGCATGAAAGAGTCCATTTTGAGCATCTTTCGAGATTCACAGTGTTCAGAAAGTAGAATTTTGGAGTTTTCAGATTTTCATTTTTTTCACTTTATTTTTTTGTGAGGGGGGGGGGGGGGGGGGGGGGGGAATTTGACGACTTTTTCAAATTTCCGAGTTTTCAACAGTATGATAAAATCATCGAACTTTTACATGAAAGAGTCCATTTTGAGCATCTTTCGAGATTCACAGTGTTCTGAAAGTAGAATTTTGGAGTTTCCAGATTTTTCAGTTTTTTCACTTTATTTTTAGGGTGAAATTTGACGATTTTTTTCAAATTTCCGAGTTTTCAACAGTATGATAAAATCATCGAACTTTTGAAAGAAAGAGTCAATTTTGAACGTATTTTGAGTTTCACAATGTCCAAGAAGTATAATTTAGGAGTTTAAAGATTTTTGATTTTTTTCAGGTTTTTTTTGGGTTAAATTTGACGATTTTTCAAATTTCCGAGTTTCGACAATCTGATTAAATCTTCAAATTTATCTTCAAACTTTTTCATGAAAGAGTCGATTTTGAACGTCTTTCGAGTTTTACAATGTTCAAAAAGTATACTTTAGGAGTTTATAGATTTTTGATTTTTTTTTTCACTATTTTTTGAGTGAAATTTGATTTTTTTCAAATTTCCGAGTTTTCAACAGTATGATAAAATCATCGAACTCTTACATGAAAGAGTCCATTTTGAGCATCTTTCGAGATTCACAGTGTTCAGAAAATAGAATTGTGGAGTTAACAGATTTTTCATTTTTTTCACGTTTTTTTTTGGGGGGGGGGGGGGGGGGGGGGGGGGGGGGGGGGAAGTTTGACGATTTTTTTCAAATTCCGAGTTTTCAACAGTAAGATAAAATCATCGAACTTTTGCATGAAAGAGTCCATTTTGAGCATCTTTCGAGATTCACAGTGTTCAGAAAGTAGAATTTTGGAGTTTCCAGATTTTTCATTTTTTTCACTTTATTTTTTTGTGAGGGGGGGGGGGGGGGGGGGGGGGGGGGGGAATTTTGACAATTTTTTTCAAATTTCCGAGTTTCCAACAGTATGAATAAAAACATCGAACTTTTGCATGAAGAGTCCATTTGAGCATCTTTCGAGATTCACAATGTCCAGAAAGTAGAATTTTTGAGTTTCCAGATTTTTCATTTTTTTCACGTTTTTTTTAGGGTGAAATTTGAAGATTTTTCAAATTTCCGAGTTTTCGACAATCTGATTAAATCTTCAAATTCCTGCTTGAAATAGTCGACTTTGAGCATCTTCAGAGTTTTGATAATGATCAAAGTTTAAAATTTTGGATTTTTGAAATTTTCGATTTATCCACGTATTATGGTGAAATTTTGACGATTTTTTCAAATTTCCGAATTTTCGACAATCTGATGAAATCTAACTTTTTCATGAAAGAGTCGAATTTGAACGTCGTTCGAGTTTCACATTGTTCAAAAGTATAATTTAGGAGTTTACAGATTTTTGATTTTTTTTTTCACTTTTTTTTTGCGTGAAATTTGATGATTTTTTTCAAATTTCCGAGTTTTCAACAGTATGATAAAATCATCGAACTTTTACATGAAAGAGTCAATTTTGAGCATCTTTCGAGATTCACAGTGTTCAGAAAGTAGAATTTTGGAGTTTCCAGATTTTTCAGTTTTTTCACTTTATTTTTAGGGTGAAATTTGACGATTTTTTTCAAATTTCCGAGTTTTCAACAGTATGATAAAATCATCGAACTTTTGCAAGAAAGAGTTGATTTTGAACGTATCTTGAGTTTCTCACGGTCCAAGAAGTATAATTTAGGAGTTTAAAGATTTTTGATTTTTTTCAGGTTTTTTTTGGGTTAAATGACGATTTTTCAAATTTCCGAGTTTCGACAATCTGATTAAATCTTCAAATTTATCTTCAAACTTTTTCATGAAAGAGTCGATTTTGAACGTTTTTCGAGTTTCACAGTGTTCAAAAAGTATAATTTAGGAGTTTACAGATTTTTTATTTTTTTTCACGTTTTTATTTGGGTGAAATTTGACGATTTTTTTCAAATTTCCGAGTTTTCAACAGTATGAAAAAATCATCGAACTTTTACTTAAAAGAGTCAATTTTGAGCATCTTTCGAGATTCACAGTGTTCAGAAAGTAGAATTTTGGAGTTTCCAGGTTCTTAATTTTTTCCCTTCATTTTTTTTGGGAGGGGGGGGGGGGGGGAATATAACGATTTTCTCAAATTTCCGAGTTTTCAACAGTATGATAAAATCATCGAATTTTTGCACGAAACAGTCCATTTTGAGCATCTTTCGAGATTTAGAAAGTAGAACTTTTGAGTTTCCAGATCTTTCATTTTTTTCACGTTTTTTTTTTAGGGTGAAATTTTGACGATTTTTTCAAATTTCCGAATTTTCGACAATCTGATGAAATTTTCGAACTTTTTCATGAAAGAGTCGATTTTGAACGTATTTCGAGTTTCACAATGTTCAAAAAGTATAATTTAGGAGTTTACAGATTTTTGATTTTTTTTTTCACTTTTTTTTTGCGTAAAATTTGATGATTTTTTTCAAATTTCCGAGTTTTCAACAGTATGATAAAATCATCGAACTTTTACATGAAAGAGTCCATTTTGAGCATCTTTCGAGATTCACAGTGTTCAGAAAATAGAATTTTGGAGTTTACAGATTTTTCATTTTTTTCACGTTTTTTTTTTGGGGGGGGGGGGGGGGGGGTTGGAAGTTTGACGATTTTTTTCAATTTCCGAGTTTTCAACAGTATGATAAAATCATCGA
>NW_027623924.1:0-9068 GCF_034508935.2 Berghia stephanieae | reverse complement strand
TTCTTTATATCCATTGTTTTGTAATATCTTATCATTATAGAATTTTTATCTCGAGTCTTACTAGATTCTGGCAAAAACATGCTATGTCCCCAATTAAGACAAAAAATGACTTTTCCTAAAAAAATTTTTGAAAAAAAAAATAAATGAAAAGTCTTTCATTGTGTTTAAATTGATACATACATGAAATGAGGGAATATGGAAAGACGGGATGAAAACCCCCAAAAAAAAAAAAATTTTTTGTTATTTTTTACCCTACATGAATAAACAAACAATTTTCCCATCATCATCATCATCATCATCTCATCAAACACATCATCTCATCATCTCATCATCATTATCTATCAAAATCATCATCATTTAGGGCGTCTTTCGTCTTTACATTTATTTTCATTACCATAAATTGTTATCAAAATTTTTTGTTTTTATATCCGTTTTTGCGTAATCATTTTCATTATTATAGAATTTTTTCTCGAGTCATTACCAGAGGGGGGTTTTAACCGGGCTATGTAAACCCATTAAAAAAATGAATGATTTTTCTCAAATTTAAAATTTTTGGAAAAAAACAAAATTTTAAAAAAGTCTTTTTTATGTTTTTAAAAATTGATTACTACTGAAATGAGGAGAATTTTTACGCGGGGATAAAAAATGTCCCCAAATGGTTAAAATTTGCTTTATATGTCCCCTCATTACAATTTTTTCATTATCATTATCACACAATGTATGCCTTTCATCACCCTCTTTCATCTCAATCATCATATCACCCATCTCTCATCATCTCATAATCACTTTAAACTTCGTGTGGGTCGTCGCCCCGGTACATTTATTTTCATTACCATTGTTCATTATTTTGGTTCTTTTTTTACGTTGTTGTCGTAATCACTTCATTTTTAAAAGAATTTTTTTCTCGAGTCATTACAATTCGGGACAACAGCTAGTAAACCAATTAAGAAAAGGGGGAAGACTTTTCTCAAATTTAAAAAACAAAAAAAAAAGTCTTTCATATGTTTTTTAAAAATTTTTTTAAAAAATTTAAAAGGGGGGAAAATATTTACGACTGGGATAAAAAAGGGTCGAAAAAGGGTAAATTTTTAATTCAAAAAGTGGGGGGGCGGGCATTATGTTGGTAAAAAATATGAAGTGAGAAAAAACCCCCAAAAGAAAATAGAAAAAAAAAAAATTTTTTTTTGGGGCGGGGGGGGGGTTTGAACCTGCGCCTTTTTGGTGAAAACTCCGCCTGGCAGGGAGAGCTGGCTTACCGTTTTGAGAAACCCCCCAAAAAAAAAAAATATTCGTTTAAACCCCCCAAAAGCTTTAAAAATTCCCTCCTCCCCCCCACTTTTTGAGACCCCGGGGTTTCGTTCCCCCCCAAACGCAAAGGGAAATTTTTTCCCCCAGTTTTTTAAGTTTAATACCCAAAATATTTCACACAAACATATAAAAAAAAACGTTTTAGAATTGATTTATCCCCCGGTGGGGGGGGTTGAATTTTTAATTCCAAAAAGGAGTGGGCGGCATTTTTATTTGGTAACAAAAAATAAAGTGAGTAAAAAAGTGCCGAAAAACAATGAAAAAAAAAAATTTTTTTTCGCGGCGGTGGGGGTTTTTGAAAACTGCGCCCTTTTTTGGGGACGAAAAACTCCGCCTGGCAGGTGAGAGCGGGGGCTCTCCCGTGGACCCACCACGAACACAAAATATTCGTTTCAAACCCAAGGTTTTTTCAAAAACCCTCTCCCCCCCACTTCTTGATTTCCCCGATTGTTCCCCCCCATCGCGAAGTAATTTTGCCCAGCAGTTAACTTAATCCCAAATTTTTTCTCACCCCAAATTTTTAAACAAGAAACGTTTTGGACTTAGTATGCTCCGGTGTAGGGGGGTAAATTTTTTTTAATTCAAAAAATGAGGGAGGCAGGAAATTATGTGGTAACAACAAGGAAAAGGGAAGTGAGAAAAAAACCCAGAAACAATAGAGAAAAAAAAATTTTTTCGCGGCGGTGGGGGGTTTAAAAACCTGGCCCTTTATTGGTACGACAACTCCCCCGGGCAGGTGAGAGCGTGGCCCCCGTGTAAAGCTACCCACGAACAAAAAATATTCGTTTCAACCCCAAAGTCTTTTCAGTTCCCTCTCCCCCCCACTTCTTGAGATCGCCGTTCGTTCGCCACCATGGGCGAAGAATTTTGACCAGTTTTTAAATTTAACCCCCAAAATTTTCTCATCCAAAACATAAAACTAAAAACGATTGAAAATTAGATCCCCGGGGGGGGGGGAAAAATTTTTTTAATAAAAAAGTGGGGGGGGGGGCACTTTTTGGAAACAAAAAGAAAAAGTGAGTAGAAAAGGCCAGAAAAAAAAAGGGAAAAAAAAAATTTTTTCGCGGGGGGGGGGGGGTTTTTAAAACCTGCGACCTTATTGGACAAAAACCCCCCCCTGGGGTGAGGCGGGGTTTCTACCGTGTGAGCTATCACGAACCAAAAATTTTTCTTTTTAAAAACCCAAGTCATTTTAGTCCCTCCCCTCCCCCTTTTTTCTTGAGATCGCCGTTTTTCGTTCGCCCCAGCGAAGTAATTTTGCCGCAGTTAATTTAAAATTAGCCAATATTCTATCACAAACATATAACATAGAAAATTGAGCCCATTGGTATGTCCGGTGTAGGGGGGAAAATTTTTTTTTAATTCGAAAGTGAGTGGGGGGGGGCCCTTATTTGGTAAAAAAAGAATGAAGTGAGTGGGGAAAACCCCCAAGACAATAGAGAATAAAAAATTTTTTCGCGGCGGTGGGTGGGGTTTGATACTGCGCCTTATTGGTACGACAAACTCCGCTGGACAGGTGAGAGCGTGCTTACCGTGTGAGCTATCCACGAACACAATAATATTCGTTTCAAACCAAAGTCATTTCTAGATCCCTCTCTCACCCACTTTTGAGAATCGTTTCTATGTTATATGTTTGTGATGAGGAATATGGCTATTAAGCTTAAACTGCTGGTCAAACTTACTTCGCGATGGTGGCGAACGAATCGGCGATCTCAAGGATTGGGTGACGAGAGGATCTAGAATGGACTTTGGGTTTGAAACGAATATTTTTGTGTTCGTGGCTGCTCACACGTAGAGCCACCGCTCTCACCTGCCAGGCGGAGTTCGTCGCTACCATAAGGTCGCAGGTTCAAACCCCACACCGCGCGAAAAAATTTTTTTATTCTCTATTGTCTTCTGGCACTTTTCTACTCACTTCATATCTTGTAGATAAATGTTTTTAAACTGTTTACTTTAATGTCATCGTCATAACAATCATTACATTATCATTATCACATCAAGTATGCCCATTTCATCATCATCATCATCATTCATCATTCATCATCAGCATCGTCATTTCAATCATCATCTCATATCATCATCATCATCATCGTCATCGTCATCGTCAATGCTGCTTATCATGATGTCCTAATCGTTACAATAGTTTTCATTACCATTGTTTCAAAAATGTATGCCAATCACCACATCATAATCATTTATCATCATCATCATCATCTCTCATATCATCATCTTCATCTTCATCATCATCGTCGTCTTCGTCGTCGTCGTGTTACATATATTTTTTTTATGCATCATTGTTATCCTAATTTTGTATTCTTTATATCGTTGTTGTCGTAGTCATCTTCATCATTATAAGAAATGTTTTTCTCGAGTCATTATAGCTTCTGGTCACAACATGCTAATGTCAAACGATTAAGACAAAATGAATGACTTTTCTCTAATTAAAAGGTTTAGATATAGACATAATGAAAAGTCTTTCTATGTGTCTTAAATTGATTTCACACATGATAATGAGGAGAATATGGTACGACTGGGTATAAAATGTCTCAAATGTTGTTATAATGTTTACCCTACACTGTCATCATATAACAATCATTACCATTATAATTTTCACATCAATGTATGCCATCATCATCATCATCATCATCATCATCATCATCATCATCATATCATCGTCGTCGTAGTCGTAATCGTCGTCGTCGTCGTCGTTACATTTATTTTTTATTATCATCATTGTTATCATAACTTGATTCTTTATATCCGTGTTGTCGTAATCCTTCTTCCGCTTTTATAGAATGTTTTCTCTCGAGTCATTACTAGATTCTGGTCACAACATGTTATGTCAACCCATCAACGACAAATGAATGACTTTTCTCGAATTAAAAATGTTGAACTATAGACAATAATTGGAAAGCCTTTTCTATGTGTCTTAACTTGATTACAATACATGAAAATGAGGAGAATATGGTAAGGACTGGGATGAATATGTCGATAATGTTGTTATAATGTTTACTTTACATGTCATCTCAATTAATATTATTTCATATCATTAATCCTCATGTATGCCATCAATCATTCATCATATTCCTCTTTCATCATCATCATTCATAATCGTCGTCGTCGTCGTCGTTGACATTTATTTTCATTACCATCATTATTATCATAATTTTATCTTTAATATCGTTGTTGTCCTAATCATTTCAATCGTTATAGAATGTTTTTCTCGGAGTCAATACTAGATTCTGGTCCACAACATGCTATGTCAACCAATTAAGACAAATGAATGACTTTTTCTCTATTAAAAGGTTTACATAAAAACAAATGAAAAGTCTTTCATATGTGTCTTAAATTGATTTACACACATGAATGAGGAGAATATGGTACGACTGGGATGAAAAAATGTGATAAATGTTGTTATTAATGTTTATTTACATGTCATCATCATAACAATCATTAATTCATTCATTATCACATCAAATGTTTTGCCATCATCATCATTACATAATATCATATCATCATCATCATCGTCGTCGTCAGTACGTCGTCGTCGTTACATATCATTGTATTATCATACTTGTTATCATATTTTGATTATATTACGTTGTTGACGTAATCATCTTCATCATTATAGAATGTGTTATTCTCGGAGTCCATTACTAGATTCTGGTCACAACATGTTATGTCACCAATTAAGACAAATGAATTGACTTTTCTCTAATTAAATTGTTTAAATAATAGACATAATGAAAGTCTTTCATAGTTGGGTTTTCCTTAAAATCAAATTTGGGATTACTTACATGAAATGAGGTGAATATGGTACGACTGGATGAAAAAATTTATCAAATCTTGTTATAATGTTGACTTTATATGTCTCATCATTACAATTATTTCATTATCATTATCACATCAATGTATGCCATCATCTTCATCTCATCATTCATAGTCATTATCATCATCATCCTCGTCGTGCGTCGTCGTCGTCGTTACATTTATTTTCATTTTCAATTTTTTTCCCCCTTGGTATCTTAATTTGATTCTTTATATCCGTTGTTGTCGTAATATATTCATCATTATAGAATGTTTTTTCTTCGAGTCATTACTAAGATTCTGGTCACAACGTGCTATGTAACAATTAAGGACAAATGAATGACTTTTCTATAATTAAAATGTTTAAATTAAACATATGAAAAGTCTGTCATATATGTCTTAAATTGGATTACATTCATGAAATGAGGCAGATATGGTACGACTGGGATGAAATGTCGATAAATGTTGTTATAAAGTTTACCCTACATGTCAGCAATTAACAATCATTTTATTATTATTATCACATCAAAGTGTGCCATCATCATCATAATCATCATCAGCATCATCATCATCATCATCATTCATCATCATCATCATCATCATCATTATCCTTCATCAATAATCGTCAGCATCATAGTGGTCGTCGTTCGTCTTTAAACCCATTTTTTATTTTATTACATCATTTTACTATCATAATTTTGGTTCTTTATTTTCGTTGTTGTCGTAATCATCTTCATCATTATAGAATATTTTTCTCGAAGTCATCACTAGATTCTGGTCACAACGTGCTATATCAACCAATTAAGACAAATGAATGACTTTTCTCGAATTAAATTGTTGAAAATAAACATATAAACAGTTTTATATGTGTCTTAAATTGATTACCTACATGAAATGAGGAGATATGGTACGGACTGGGATGAATAATGTCTCAAATGTTTTATAATGTTGACTTTTTATGTCATCATCATTACAATTATTTCATTATCATTATCACATCCAATGTATGCCATCATTCATCGTCATAATCACCATCATCTTCAATCATCATCATAATATCATCATCGTCGTTCGTAGTCGTCCTCGGTACATTTATTTTATTTTCAGCATTATTATCATAATTTTGGTTCTTTATTTACGTTGTTGTCGTAATCATCTTCATCATTATAGAATATTTTTCTCGATTCATTACTAGATTCTGGTTACAACTTGCTATGTCAACCAATTAAGACAAATGAATGGACTTTTCTCATAATTAAAATGTTGAAATATAATCATATGAAAAAGTCTGTCTTATGGTCTTAAAATTGATTAACACAATGAAATGAGGAGAATATGGTACGACTGGATGAAAAATGTTAGAGAAATGTTGTTATAATGTTTTCTTACTGTCATCATCCATAAAATCATTACATTATCATTATCCACATTCAATGTATGCCATGATCATCATCATCATCATTCATCATTCTCATCTAATCATTCATCATCATCATACGTCATCATCATCTCATCATCATCATCATCATCATCTATCATCATCGTCATCGTCTTCGTCAATGTGATTATCATTGTTGTCACTAATCGTTACAATAGTTTTCATGACCATTGTTACAAAAATGTATGCCATAACCACCATTCATCATCATCATCATCAATCATCATCATCATCATCATCATCATCATCATCATCATCATCATCTCCTCTTCATCTTCATCGTCGTCGTCGTCGTCCGTTTACATTTATTTTCATTACCATCATTATTTCATAATTTGATTGTTTATATACGGTGTTGTCGAAAATCATCTTCATCATTTATAGATTATTTTTCTCGAGACTTTACTAGATTCTGGTCACAACATGCTTAGTCAACCATTTAGACAATGAATGACTTTTCTCGATTAAAATGTTTAATATAAACCATAATGAAAGTCTTTCATATGTGCTCTTAAATTGATTACACACATGAATGAGGGAATAAGGTACTACTGAGATGAAAAATGTCTCAAATGTAGTTATAAATGTTTACCCTAATGTCATCATCATAAACAACAATTACATTTCATTATCACATCACTGTATGCCATCATTATCATCATCATTATCATCTTCATATCATTCATCATCATCATCATCATAATCATCATCATCATAATCTCATCATTCGTAGTCGTAATCGTTCGTCGTACGTCGACGTTACATTTATTTCCTTATCATCTTTGTTATCATAAATTTTGATTCCTTTATATCCGTTGTTGTCGTAATCATTATCCATTATAGAATGTTTTTCTCGAGTCATTACTAGATTCTGGTCACGTGCTTGTCAACCAATTAGTCAAAATGAATGACTTTTCTCTAATTAGAAATGTTTAAATATAACATAATGAAAAGTCCTTTCATATATGTCTTAAATTGATTACATTCATGAAATGAGGAGAAATATGGTACGGACTGGGCTGGAAAATGTCGATAAAGTTGTTATAATGTTTACCTACATGTCAGCAAAATAACAATTATTTTAATAATATTTTATCAATCATTGTGTGCATCATCTACATCATCATCATCATCATCATCATCATCATCCATATCATCATCATTCATCATCATCATCATCATCATTATCATCTCATAATCGTCTTCATCCTAGTGGTTCGTCGGTTCGGCCGTCCTAATTTTTTTTTATTACCATCATTACTATCATAATTTTGGTTCTTTATTTACGTTGTTGTCGTAATCATCCTTCATCATTATGTATATTTTTCTCGAGTCATCACTAGATTCTGGTCACAACGTGGCTATGTCAACCAATTAAGACAAATGAAATGACTTTTCTCGAATTAAAATGTTGAAATATAAAATAATGAACAAGGTCTTTCATTTGTGTCTTAAATTGATTACACAACATGAAATGAGGTGAATATATTACGACTGGGATGAAAATGTCTCAAAATGTTTTCATAATGTTGACTTTATTGGCATCATCATTAACAATTATTTCATTATCATTTTCAAAATCAATGTTGGGCCCATTCATCATATCCATCATCATCATCATCCTCATCATCATTCTTATCATAATCATCATCTCGTGTCGTAGTCGTCGTCGGTACATTTATTTTCATTATCAGCATTATTATCACTATTTTGGTTCTTTATTTACGTTGTTGTCGTAATCATCTTCATTCATTATAGATGATTTTTCTACGAGTCATTACTAGATTCTGGTCTACAACATGCTTTTGTCAACCAATTAAGACATTGAATGACTTTTCTCTAATAAAATGTTGTTAATATACATAATGAAAAGTCTTTCATATGTGTCTTAAATTGATTACACAACATGAAATGAGGAGAATATGTACGACGGGGATGAAAAATGTAGATAAATGTTGTTATTATAATGTTTACTTTACAGTCATAATCATAACAATCATTAAATTATATTATCATCAATGTATGCCATGATCATCATCATCACTCCCATCATTTTTTTTTTTTCCATCTCATTCATCATCATCATCGTCATCATCAATCAATCATCCATCTTCATCGATCATCATCATCGTCATCGTCATCGTAAGGTGATTATCATTCGTTGTCCTAATCGTTACAATAGTTTTCATTACCATTGTTACAAAAAATGTTATGACATCACCACATCATCATTCATCATCATCATCATCATCATCATCGATTCATCGTCGTCGTCGTCTCGTCGTTACATTTTTTTCATTGCCATCATATTATCATAATTTTGATTGTTTATATACGTTGTTGTCGTAATCATCTTCATCATTTATAGAATATTTTTTCTCGAGTCATTACTAGATTCTGGTCACAACATGCTATGTCAACAATTAAGACAAAATTGAATGGACTTTTCTCGAATTAATGTTTAAATATAAACATATGAAAGTCTTTCCTATGTGTCTTAAATTGATTACACACA
>NW_027623923.1:0-9069 GCF_034508935.2 Berghia stephanieae | reverse complement strand
AACTTTTTGTTTCCCATTTTTTTTCCTTTTTTTTATGGGGGGCTGATATGGCCTTAATGTTTGCAAACGCCTTTAAAAAACCCTTAAAAACAAAAACAAAAAAAATTTTTTTTTTCCCTTTTTTTTTACGGCGCTGATTTGATTTTATTGTGTTTGCAAGTCCTTTTAAAACCCTTAAAATAACAAGAAAAAACACGTGTACCCTCTTGGAATCACACCCTTTTTCCCTTTTTTTAAAACCCTTCCCCTTTGACTTATTTTTTTTACGGTACTTTTTGGGGGGGGTATCCCAAACCATAGAAAACACGGACTAAAAACGATAACATGTAAAAAACGTCCATCAAAAGTGGCTAGTGAGAGGGTCGAGCGCCCCCCCTTTTTTTTTTTTTTTTTTATGCAACCAGGGACGCTGTAAATTTTTTATCTCTTTTATTTGAATGTTTTTTACGAGCTCGTTTAACCTTGTTGTGACGAAAAAAAAAAAAAAAGGGCCCGGGTTTTATATGAAAACCAAATTAAAACATATAAAACAAAACTTTTACTTGCTTTTTAGACTTGGTTCCTTTTGATCGGGTTTATATTAATTATTAATAACAATGGTAGCAATTGAAACAAACATACTCGACAAAAAAAGACAAAAAAGAGAGGGGCTTTTTTTTAGGATCTATCTATTATCTAACCCCCCCCACCATTATTTATACATTTGTCAAATTAAATTTCCCATCTCGGAAAAAACGACAGGGGTTCCAAAAAAATTTCTTTTACGACTCTACGCATTTAATGAGGAAAAACCCCCAGATTTAAAAACTCGCCTCTTTTGAACCTGCTTTGGGACTACCTTTTTTCTTTTACACGTCCCTTTTTATGACACAATGGGGTTTTTTAGGGGGAAGGGAAATTAAAAGTGAGGAGAACGTGGGAATTCCTTTTCAAAATTTGGGACCCGTTTTGATTTTCAAAAAATGACAGACCATGCCAAAACACGTTTTTTAGATCTTATTATGTACAATGAATCACAATCCCCCCTCCTCCTCCTCTCCCTCTTCTCTCCCTCCATTCCCCCTTTTCCCTCCTTTTTCCCCCCATTTTCTCCCCCTCTCTCTCTCTCTCTCCCCCCCCCCCCCTCCCTCCCCCCCCCCCCCCCCCCCCCACCCCCCCCCCCCCTCTCTCTCTCTCCCCTTTTCTTTCTCTCTCTTTCTCTTCTCTCTCTCTCAATCAAGCCAGGGCGTGGGGCCTTGGGATCGAATGGCGGGCACCACACCAATCTTTTAAAAATCTTAAACATCAAAATTTTTAAATTAAAAATAAAATGAGAAATTTTAACTCCACTGTCTTTCCCCAAACTCGCCAAAAACTCAAACCTTTTTAGCCCCTCCATCTTTTAAAAGATTCAGAATCACGCACTGCCCCGACCGTGTGTTGGGACCCCTTTCGCGAATTCGGGACTAAAAACCCAGTGGTGAAAAAGAAATTCCGAGCCCCAGTTAATGCTTACCTTTAGTAACGCTACAGCTGATTGGGAGCGAGAAACGGGGCAAATTTTTTCTATCTTAATAGCGGAAAAACCCTCGACTTGCCGGGTCTTGGGACTCCACTTTGGGACGTCATAATTGGGGGTAATTCGGCCATCCAAAATTTTTACTAACTCCCAAAAACACTGATCATTGTTAAGTTTTTTTTCCTGAGCACAAAAGAAAAAAACAAAAAAACTTAAAAATAGACATACAAAAACCCCTCCCCCCACCCTTTTTCCGATTTATTAAATAAAGAAATTTTTTTGCAACACGAAATTGGGGGGACGAAAATTACCAACATTTTTCTTGCTTGTAGTGGGGTTGAGGGGACGTGTGTAGAGTGTTTTTTTAATTGGTGTCTTGTGTGTGTTTTTTTGTCTGTGTTTTTTTGGCAGTCAAAAAAGAAAGCGAAAGATTTTTTCAACATTTTTATACTTTTGGTGTGTTTTTTGATTTTTAAGTACTTAAGTGGAGTGATTTTTTTTTTGATGCTTTAAGATCAAAATCTACCTTTTATTTGTGAATCATTAATGTATTCATGATTTCCATTATTTGAAATACTTTGAATTTTTTTTTTTTTTTTTAAACATGAATTGCATTGAAAAAAGTTAAAACTCTTTATTTCCCGACCTTTTTGGGGAGATCGACAAAAATAACAAATTTTAAAGAAATAAAAAGACTAGTTCCCCACCAACCAACTGTTTTTTTTGAATTAACACAGGTGTGGAAATCTCAAAAAACGCTTTTTTTTTTTCAGGAAAATTTTGGAAAATCAGGCTTTTAAAAGGGTTTTCACATTTTAGTTTAGAAAAAAAACCGTTTTTCTTTTGTTTTTTTGTCTACTTTTTCAGATACAAAAAAACCCCACTACAAATATGGACATCGATAGGCTAATGACCTTTAAAACCATTCCATCGTATTTTTTTTTGCCCCTCCTGAACTTTTGCCCCCCTTAAAAAAGAGTAAAAAATTTTTTGCGAAATTCAATAAAACGGGCGGTTAAAGTCTTTTTAATGATTCTGTCAATTCACAAAGCTAAAATAGATCCCAAAATGCCCCCAATTTTCAAAAAAAATTTAAAAAATTTGCAGATGAAACATCCCGGCGATTTTCTTTACAAGTACAAAAGTGTAATTTCTGTCATAGGTTTTTTTTTTTTTTTTTTTTGATTTACATTTTTCACAATTGATTTTCAATATCTTACCAAAAATCCAAACCTTTAAATGGTTACAAAGAATAATTAAAAACCTTTTTCACACGGGACTTGAAACCCCGTGTTTTTGCTTGTTTGTTTTTTATGAATTTTTTTTGTTTTTTTTTTTGAGTTTTTTTTACACCATAAATCACGACCCCCCCCCCCCCACCCTTCCAAAAAAAAAGTTTTAAAATAACATTCTCTCCCCCTCTTAATCTTTTCCCCTGTTTTTTAAAATTTTTTTTTCTTCCCTTTTCCCAACATGGCAAAAACCCCCTATGCCGTCAATACACCACGCCGCTATCAAAGCATATTAAGTGTGGTCAAAAGAAGAGTGAGTGGACAATATTGGGGAACCACAAAGATCGTGTTTTTTTTTAACGCTTTTACAAAATTAACCCCAACCCCTTCGTCAGTGTGAATAAATAACTGGCATAAACATTTATGGATAAATGTATAAATAATACTACTTACTTCTACAACACCATTCCACTATTACCCCAAACCAATATTTTTTTCCACTTTTTGTAACATACCTCAAACATTTATAATTGTAATATCTATAAACGTACCCAAAGCGTGTACAAACTGGCCCATACCTAAGAGCACTTTTTAAAATGTAGGGGGAAAAATATTTTTAGGCGTTTTTTACACCAATTAGCTTATAAATGACAAAGTCTATTGTCCCAACGGTTTAAAATCGGCGTATAACGGTAGGTAAAATAAGCTCCTCCCACTTCGATTCTTGATGAATTTTGTGGAAACACAACATTTCCCTTTTTGATGTTCTAACTAAACAACCCCAATTCCACATATTTAATGAGAAGAAATAAATAAGAAACTCACCTCTTTTTAACTTGCTGTCAGTCTCTCTAACAGATTTAAAAACATACAGTATTTTTGAAAAATACTAGGTGTAAAATGTAAAAACATGCAAAATTGCGGCATCCGTCCCTTTGATCTAACAACGTAGACGTTATGTCCATGTATGGTGAGAGGGCGAGAGAAGAACACCCCCCCCCCTTCTCTTTCCCTCTTTCCTCTCTCTCTCTCCCCTCTCTCCTCTCTTCCCTCTCTCTCTCTCTCTTCTCTCTCTCTCTTCTCTCTTTCACCCGTTGTAGACGTCCCATCTTAGTAATGGTAGAAATAGAAGTAGTGATAGTAGAAGTTGTAAAGTAAAAGTAGTAGTAGTAGTAGTATAAAGAGTTAGTATAGTAGTAAAGTAGTAAAAAAAGTATAATAGATTGATCGTTGAATGGATTGATGACCAAGATAAATCGACCATGATTCACCACTTTCATCACCACTCTCGCGAAATTTGGTTTTTTTTTTTATTTTTATTGAATTTTTGCTAACGCGTCTGTTTTTTGTCCCGAAATGCCAATGTTTACTTGTTTTCTCATATAATTTTACGCTGCCAGTTTTCTGGAAACCCCGTAAATCGTCAGTCTCTCTCTATTCTCGATTCATCCGATAATTTGCTGACATCTTAAATACGATGGCGGCCGATTAGCCACTAAAAAAAGTGGCTGTTGTCCGGTCGCTCCTAGTTGTCTGTGTTCCCGACCTCCCATAGTGGCAGGGGGTATTTGCCGTGTCTTCTATCCCACTGTATATGTTACTTTTTTGTTTTCCAACTTTTTCTGTCTTTGTCTTGGAATGAGATTTACTGTGGCATACATAGTAACATGAACGATAACTCTTGAGAACTAACGGATAAGTAAAACATGGTGGCAGCGATTTTCTTGAGAACCCAAAAGTAAAACTGAGTGAATGTTTTACCCAAACATTTATCCAGTATGAAGCTAAAGTCAGTTCAGTTTAACCGTCATGGCTACGACTACAAAACCGGTTATCACGGCATAAAACCACCGGGACAAAACTGGTCTTGGGTCAAACCCAGTGGAAAACCTGGAAATTATTTAAAACAAAGATGGAACACATGCGTTCTTTTTGTCACGCTTAGAAGATCTAGAACAGAAAATCAGGGGCGCTGTTCCTCCATAAGCTTAGATGATGAGGCCCTCAGAATTCACAACGGCTTCCAATACACAAACAGACGAGGAAGATCGCACTTCCCCATGAAATCATAACCAAAAATTTGATGAATTTGTTTTTGGGAAAGAAAAAACGAAAACTTTTTTGAACGTTTTAAGTTCAACCAAGAAATTTTCAAATGGGAGAGAAAAACTTTTTAAAAACATTTCCCCGCTGCCCCTAAGACGACTCCCAAGACCGGGCAACTTTGTCATGATTGCAGAGTCCATTGAATAGAGACAAAATTGTAACGGGTACCAATGACCAGCAGACACGAAAACGGGACCTTTTGAAAAGAAAAAAACTTGTCACTAGAAAAATGCATTGACATTTGCCGCTCGGGCAGAAGAATGCCAGAACTAAAAGGCAAGGCTTTCCAGGACTCAAAAATTGCAGACATAGCAGAAAATCAGAAATAGAGGACAATCAACAACGCCAAAATTTCAACAAAATTAACTCAATGTCAAAAACGCAATCAGACAGACCAAGGTCCTACTCAACTTGTCAAAACTGGGGTTTTTTATACCTCCCACCCAAGATTGCAAATGTCCAGCCCCGCCAAGCGAGATGCAACACTTGTGCAAAATCAGTACTACCAAAAAGTATGTGGGTCAGGAAGTGAAACAGCGACACAATTTAGACCAAAATCCATATCAGAGGTTCAGTCGCAGGGAGATCCCAACTCAATAGACCTTTTTGGGGATAATATTCTAACAACCAGCGAAAGCCCAACGGGGCCCAGTCATAATTCAAAATGGATGAAGACTCACAACCTTTCAAGTTGGAATGAAAAAAAGACCTCGAATGAACTGAAAAAGATCTGATAAAATTCTCCAGCCTGCAGGAAAGGAAAGACCTCAAAGGGGCTGGGATTCACCCAAAAGACTTTGAGGTAAAAAGAAAGAGATTAAAAGAGAAAATCTACGTAGTAACGGGAACAGAAAAAAACCCACTGCTCAGTCGTGATGCATGCATCAAATTGGATTGATCAAAAGAGTGGAAATGAACTTGTAGAAACAAAGCCCAATTTCGGGGAAAAGAACTCCATAAACTCTTTGAAGGATTAGGAATGTTAAAAAACCATACACCATCAAATTTGCGTGATGGTGTTTAAAACCACTACAAAAATCTACCACCAAGAAAAATAGCACACCCTCTCATGCCTAAAGTCGAAGAGGAGCTGGAAAAAATGTTGCAACATGGTATTATCTCACAAGTAACCAGAGCCCACAGACTGGTGGCGGGGCATGGTGGTCGTCCTCAACAAAACGGCTCAGTTCGCATTGCATTGATTTGAAAATCCCTTAACAAAGCAGTCAAGCGAGAAGTTCACCCATTAAAATCTGTAGAAATGAAGACCTCGCACAGTCGCGGGCAGTAGATATTTACAAAATTAGATTGCCACATCTGGATTCTGGCAAAATCATTATCAGAAGAATCTCGGGAATACACAACATTCCTCACACCCTTTTTGGGCGGTACTGTATGAACAAAACTGCCTTTTGTTATTTTCGTTGGCCCTCTGAAGTTTTCCAGCGCACCATGACCGAAATACTTCACGGTCAAGAAGGAGTAGTGTACACAATTTATGACATCATCGTCCATGCTCCAGATCAAGCCACACACGACAAGCGGGTTCGAATACTATGAAACTTCTTCAAGACGCAGGTCTCACCTTAAATGAAAAAATGTTCTTTTCTCCAAGAACTCATTGAAATTTTTGGGCCCCATCATCGATGATTTCAGGGGTCAGAGTCGACTCAGACAAAATCCATACCTAACAAATTGCCCCCCCACTCAAAATGTTCAGAATTACAAAGAATTTCGGCATGGTGAACCAATGACAAAGTTTGCTCCTGGATTAGCAGCCATGACAACCCCACTGCGCTCACTCCTCAAAAAAGATCACGAATGGATTTCGGGGACTCCCCAGGTAAACGCTTTTTAAAACCATAAAGCAACAACTGACCACCGCCCGGTGCTAGCACACTATTCTCCAAATCTGAAAACGATCATCGCAAGCTGATGCATCAAAGGAAGGAATCGGAGCAATCCTCATCCAGGTCCAGATAGATGGTTCCAGAAAAACCGGTGTGCTACATATCTCGCACCTTGACCGAAACTGAACAGCGGTATGCAGTCATCGAATTGGAAGCCTTAGCTACAAAATGGGCTTCTGAAAGACTCAGCGAATATGTTCAAGGTCTTCAGTACTGACCACAAACCCTCGTGCCCCTCCCTTTAAGTCTAAAGAGCTCTCTAAATTACCTCCACGGATTCTACGGTTTCGTCTTCGACTTGCTAAATTTGATAATTGAAGTTGTTCATGTCCCCCGGGCCCAAAAACCAGATTATTTCTGATACTCTTTCAAGAGACCAACAAGTGGCCTAGCGTAGCAAGACGTCTGTTTCAACAAAAGAGGTTCAAGCCATGGGAGAACAAGCCTTTAACTCACTCCCCGCAAGTTCCCACAAAATGACTGAAACTGAAATCATAAGTCATCAAAAGGCTGATCCAGTGATTGCAGAAGTCCGACAGTTTTGCAGCACCGGCTGGCCAGGTTATATGCCTGCCAACACACTCCTAAAACAATATTGGCACAATCAGCAATGCTTCACGATCAAAAATGAAACTCTTTTCAATAACAGATTGTCATTCCACGGACTTATAATGGACACTCTTAAAAAACGCCTTCACGAAAGTCATTTTTGGCATTACCAATGCAAAGCCCTTGCCCAAAGCGCTGTCTGGTGGCTCAACATTTCCAGTGAAATCGAAGACATGATTAAAAAGTGGTACAGTTTGCGCTAAACTGAACCCGGATGTCAGGGAACCACTTTTTCCTTCCTCTTTCCCAGATCGACCCTGGTCAAGAGTGGGCTGCAGATTTGTTTTACCTTAAAGGCATGACATATCTGGCTGTAACAGACTATTACTCCAGATGGGCCTGAAATTTAAGAATTTTAGAAGAGCAGGCTAGTTCATGTGTGGTCAAAAAAATTAAAGTCCATCTTGCAACGCAACGGCAACCCTGATGTCATTGTCTCGGACAACGGCCCTCAATTATCAAGCTCACAATTCCAGGAATTTGCACGCCACTATGGATTCACGCATATAACAGCGAACTCCTCAAAAACCGAAATCCTCAAAGCAATCGGCATGATCGAGAGAGCAATCCAAACGCTGAAAAACAGTTGAAAAAGGCTGATGCCCTTATATCGCATTACTGAATTACTGAGCAATCCCTCTCTTCAACGAATTCTCACCCCAAGTGAGCTTCCTGAGGGAAGAAGACTAAAAAAAAATGCCATCCTGAAACAAAAGTGACATCCACAACTATTGGACCAAGACGTGTCAGAGGAAGGAGAGGATAGAACAGGGAAAATAAAGTGTAGACAATACAACACACGTCACCTCGCAGAAAAATCCAACCAGAACTTCACCTGGAGACGAAGTTTTCATAAAAGTATGGGACGAATGCAAAGGTTATCAGGCAACACCCCAACCCTAGGTCATAATCCTTCAGCCCGATAACAACAATTTGCCCATTCGCAGAAACTCAAAATCTTGTACCCACCCGCATCCTCCAATACTCAGGGACTCGAAACAAGATCCTCCCTATCCCACCAGTTCAAACAGCAGGCGAGCCCTCACCCGGACTTCCATCGCAACTATCGACCCCCAGGCCGGCACTCGCACTAGCAGCTTTGGGAGAACCATCAAGCCACCAAAGAGGCTTTTTGTAAAACAAAACCCAAAACCCTTTGAGGGCATCTTTCAGGCGACGAGGGTGATCCTTAATTTTTAATTTTAATATAAATATATATATATATATATGATATAATTATATATATAAATTATATTATATATATATAATATATTATATATTAATAAAATATATATATATATTCTTTCTCGTTCATTTTCCATTGTTTGAAAATTCACGACCTTATGGCCCCTTTGGGCCCACAAATGACATTGATTTCACACTAACAACATAGGATGAAAGACAGGACTTTATAAAACAGGAACTTTTACAAAAAAGTTGTTAGGGATTTATCGGAAAATTTATTAAGAAACGTTTTCGTGATCGTCGGAGGATGGGATAATAGGGAAAACACCTTCCCAAAGAGGGGAATGTGGCATACACAGTAAAAATGAACGATAACTCTTGAGAACTAACGGTAAGGGCAACAATTTACAGGGGCAGCACGGAAATCTCGAACAAGTTAGGACCGGGCCTGTTTATTCGAGATTTCAGTGTTGGGAATAATTTTCAAAGATATGGAAAAAAATTGTGTGTGGTTTTGGGGGGGGGGGGG
>NW_027623922.1:0-25132 GCF_034508935.2 Berghia stephanieae | reverse complement strand
AAAATCAAATTGTGGCAAAGAAAAAAGGGAGGCGGGCGAAAAAACCCCTTATAATAATTTAGATCGCCAACGCCATACACCCGTGCGGGCTGCTCCGTTTCCCCGCCCTCCCCGTTCGCGAAAAACCGTAAACATCTTGTCCTTTCCCTTCTCCGACTCCCCCCACCCGTCCCGCCTGGGTGGGACTGCGCGTGTGTGGCGAGTTGTGTTGGTGGGGGTTTTATCTATTGTCCGTGTGTCTGAGTGTCTTTACCCTTCACGTATGGCACCCAAACCGAATTTTTTTTTTGCGAACGGATGGTGGGGTAGCGGGGTTTTCCCCAGGAACTTTATTTTAAAAACAACAAAGAAACCAAACTAAAACACTATCTAGCACACAGGAGAATAAAGTAATTATTGACACAATCGATTTCTATTTCAAATCATAAATTTGCAGTTTTAGTAAAAATTATCCTGCTTTTTAGAGACAAACAAAACAGAACAAAAATTTTTGTCTGTGTAAAAGTATGAGCGGAAGCTTGTTTTGGGGTTTTATGTTCAATGTTCAAAGTCAGGGACGATGACAAGGAAAGTGATATTTATACCCGCTTTTTTCCTAGCTTGTATTTTCTCCCCTCAAATGTTAATGTTACCAAAATTTATTGTGAACCCCAAAAATTTTAATATTTAACTATTTTTTTTCCTGTTGAAACGGATTTTTCCCCCACGTTGTGTGTCACCTTTAGTCGGGGGCCATGCAAAAAACCCCCAAAAAAACAAACACACACGCTCCACCATATTTGTTATTGGGGATCCAACGGGAATACCATATAACCGAGGTTTAGAATTAAAAGCCAAAAATTTATAGAGGGGAAAGGAAGAAATTATTTCCGTCTCCCTTAATAAAATTTTCCACGGGGGATTTTCCAGTTTCTTTCTTTTTTTTCTTTTTTTTTCGTTCTTTCTTTCTGCGTTTGGGAAATTTTTTGATCAACTCGAGAGTCGCTAACTGCCTGGCTAATACTAATATCCTATCAGTCTCGTTCGTTTGTAAGGTAGTGTGTGTTTTGTTCAATGGGGATAGTTTTTTTTTTTTTTTGGTGGGCCTGTAATTTGAAGGGGATTTAGTTATTATCTAAAAGCTTATCGGATTTACATCCAATTTTTGATCCCAGGGAAAAAGCAACGGAAACGTAATTTTAGTCTCTTTGGGCCTTATGATTTGATGTCTGAATTTTTTGAGGGGGATGCGGTAGGGGTATTCCTTTTGCGGGGAAAGTTGTTAGTCGGGATAAGTTTTTTGGGGGTTTTGGATAGCCACACACACAAACAAAAAAAACACAAAACACACATACCACCACCGCTCAGAAAGTTCGACTTGTAAGGCAAATTGGATTTTTTTTTGGGGGGTGGTGGTGTTTTCCCCTTTTCCCCCCCCTGAAGGTCAGCGGAGTCAACCCCCAGGTAAGAATTTTTTTACGGTTTTCTCGAACTGGAAACTAAACTGTTAATTGAAAAAAGGGATTTGGGGCATTATATTATGTATAAAATATAATAAAATTATATTATATTATAATTGGGGGTTTGTGTGTGGGGTTTTGTCCTGAAGATTGCCCAAAAAACCAAGTAGCCCAGCATCAAAAAAAAAAAAAAAAAAAAAAAAAAAAAAGAAATCACAAACTTAAAATAGATACATTTTTTAAAATTAAAAACGAAAGAAATTTTCCCCCAAAATAATGTTTTTTTTAAATTTTGTTTCGTGCCCAAAAAATACAAAAGGGGTTTTTTTGGCTATAGCCCAAAAGGTTTTTTCTTGAAAATTGTCCAATTTAATCTGTTTTAAATAATTTTTTGGGGTTTTTCCTCTCTCCTCCTCTTCTCTCTCTCTCTCCTCTTTCTCTCTTTTTTATCTCTTCTTTTCCCCTTCTCTCTCTCCTCTATCTTCTTTTCTCTCTCTGTCTCCTCTGTGGGGTTGGGGGGGGGGGGGGGGTGTATGTTTCGGGGTAAAGGGGGGGGGGGGGGGGGGTTTAAAGGGCCCATCCGATGGAATATGTGCCCTACTTTGTCTATGGGGTGGTATTTTGAGGTATTACTAAAAACTTACCCAGTTATAATGTTTTGAGGGGGGAAACTCCTCTCTCTCTCTCTCCCTTCTCCCCTCTCTCTCTGTTCTCTCTTTTGGGGGGTTGGGGGGGGGGGGGGGGTGAAAGTTTGGGGGTGCAAAAAGGGGGAAAAAGGGGGGGGGGGGGGGAAAAGGATCCGATGGCAAAAAGTGCCCCTTTTGTCTATGGTGGGGTATTGTGAGAATATTATCGAGAAACTTACCCCCAGTTTTATTTTTTTTGAGGGGGATCCTCTCTCTCCTTTTCTTTAATCTATTATTTTATCTTTTTTCTTCTATTATTATTTCTATCTACCCTTTATTATTTTTTTTCCCTATCTTTTTTCTATCTACTTACTACCATCTATTATCTATCTATCTACATCATTTTTTTTTCTATCTATCTATCTATCTACTATCTTTTTCAATCAAATTTACTTCTATTACTATCTATTATTATTATTATTATCTATCTTTCTATCTATTATCTTCTATCTATCTATCTATCTATTATCTATAAATCTATCTATCTTTCTATCTTTCTATCTTCTTCAAATCTATCTATCTATCTATCTACTAACTATTATCTATCTATTTTTTTTTATTATCTTTTTTCTATTATCTTCTATTATCATTATCTATCTTTATCTTCTATTATCTATCTATCTATTTTATCTATCTATCTATCTATTATCTATCTAATCTATTTATCTTCTATCTATCTATCAATCTATCTATCTATTCCCTATCTTTCTAATCTATCTTTTTTCTATCTATCTATCATTTTATCTATCTATCTATCTATTACTATCTACTATTTCTATCAAATTATCTATCTATTATCTTCATCTATTATTATTTTTTTCTATCTATCATCTATCTACCCATCTTTATCTATTTATCTATTATTTTTTAAAATCTATCTATCATTACTATCGGGGTTTTTTTGGGGGGAGGGAAGTGTATTTTTTTTTTTGTGTGGAGGTGGGGGGGGGGGGGGGGGTGTGATAGAAATCATGAATGTGACATACCTTATTATGTGTTATTGGGTCGAAAAAAAACCCCAGCTAAAAAAATAAAATTAAAAATTTTAAACTAAATTATTAATAATCCCCTTTGAAAATTTTGGCATTTTAAAAATCTACATTAAAAATTTATAAACGGGGTTACCTGAAAAAAAGAAAAAAAAAAAAAACCAAAAAAAAAAAACAAAAAGAAAACAACAACAACAAAAAAAAAAAAAAAAGCAACAAAAAAAAAAAAAAAAAAAAAAAAAAAAACAAACAAAGAAAAAAACAAAAACCCGGGTATTAAAAATTTTTGGGGCCCAAAAAAACTCCCCTTAAATTTTATCGACCTTTTTAAAAAACGACTCTCTCTTTCTCTCTCTCCTCTCTCTCTCCCCTCGCTTCCCCTCTCCTCCTTCACTTGCCATTGATTCTCCAACCTTATTTCCCCTTAAAAAATACTGATCCTTTCAGATAAAAATTCTAAAAACCCGGGGATTTCCCGGGGGTTTCCCCCGGGTTTGAGTTTTTTTGACAAGTCGAAGGCATTTTAATAATCGTCGACTTTAAAAAGGGGACGGTTTTCTGGCCAAAATTTTTTAATTTTTTTTTGTTTTTTTTTTTTTTTTTTTTGGGGGTTTTTTTTTTTTCTTTTTTGGGGTAGTTAAGCAAAAAGTTCGCGAAAAAAAACCCCATATAATTTCTTCTTTTTTTCAATACCAAGTGGGTGCAGACATCGGTGTCATTATAGCCATTTTCTCTCTGATAATAACCTCAAAAAAAAATTACTCTTCTTTTTTTGTCTCCCAGCTGTTCAAACTATTAAAATATTTTTTTTTTTGGGTCCCCTTTTCTTTTTTTAAACCTTAAATTTTTCATGTGGAGAAAGATGTTCAATACTTTATGTCGTTTGGGGGGCCCCAAAAAAAAAATTTGCATTTGTCTTTTTCTTATTGTCAAAATTAAAAAAAATTTTTAGTTTCAGCTTGCTCTAATACTTTTTTCATTAGTTTTCATCCCTGTCCTTTAGATTCTTAATCCCCTTCAAATAACCCAAAAATCTCTGCTGCCTCCGTGTCTTCTGTCTTCTGTTTTTTTTCAAAAAAAAAAAAAAATTTAAATTTTTGGGGTTTAAAAAAATTTCCCTTTAATCACCCCAAAGGGGGAATTTTTTTTTGGGGGGTTTATTCCAATGGAAGGGGGGAAAAACCGGGGGCGTCAATCCCCAAGCAAAGCACACCCCCAAAAAAGTAGTAGGGGGGGGGTGATTCTCTCTCTCTCTCATACACACACAACCACACACCACACCACACACACAATGTCAATCGTCACCCTTTTGCGAACAAAACCATTCAACAACAAAATTAACTTAAAAAAAAAAAAAAAAAACAACACACCCCTTTAAAGGGGTAAATAGGGAAACAATAACTTGACTGTTTTGCAAATAACCCCCCCCCCCCCCCCCCCCCCCCCCCCACATTTCTAACAACCCCAACACACATACCACACCCCTAACATCTGCGACAATTCATTAATACTAAAATACAGTGGGAAGGTACATATATTTATTTAACCAGTTAAAACCTGTTTTTAAAAAAAAAAAACACGTATTTAAAAAAATTTGCCGATAAATTCTTTCCCCAAAACGAACATTGAAAAAACAATTTTTGCAACAAACAAACAAATAATAATTTTAAAAAAACCCCAAAAAACCCTCTCAAAAACCGGACCTATCGGGGTTTTCCCATCCCCCCGGGTTTTGGGGTTTTTTTTTTTTTTTTTTTTTGAAACAAGAAGTGTTGTTTTTCCTTTGAGCACTTTTTTTGGCTATTGTGAATATAACTGCCCTTTTTATGCCGAGATTTCAAAAATTTTTTTTTTTAAGAGAGAAAAAAAAAAAAAAAGGAGGGAAAAAAAAAAAACAAAAAAAAAAAAAAAAAAAAAAAAAAAAAAAAAAAAAACGCCAAACAAATGGGGAAATTGATAAATTTTAAATTGGCACAAATCAATGTGGTTGAAACGATTGTCAAGATTTGAACCATTTAAAGGCCGTGGTAAAATGGTATGTGTGTGTGTGTGGTGTTGTGGGCGGCGCGTACGCACGGTGTTATTATTGATTTTGTTTTAGTTTGATGAGGCTGGGTTTTAAACGATTTTTATGGGTAAAATTTTGGTGTTGTGTTTGTATTTGTATGTATGTGGTGTGTGTTTGGTGTTTTGGACTCAATTTGTTCCCTTTAGAAAGTTAACTATGATACACATGATGTTGTCCATTTTCTTACTAACCGGTCACGAATTTTACCTCATATTCAATCACATCATTCATCATAACACATCTTATCCATCATTTTTTAAATTTAATTTTGTTGGGTTAAAAATATACTAGGGAATGAATCAATTTCCATTCAAAAAGTCGATTATTTTTAAAAATTTTTTTTTTTCTAAGATATGTCTCTCTAGGGGTTTTTTATACCGAGTCCCTCCCCGCAAACGTTTTTTAAAACAAAAATCCGGGGGGGAAAAGCTCTTGATCTTGCACTTATTCGCTGACCCCCTTAATCGCTGATTTGTTTAAGAAATCTCAGTGTTCTTTGGTGATGGGTCAGACGGAAACTTTTGCTGCGGTGGCTGGTTTCAATACATTGCTTTAATTTATAAGATCATACTAATTTATACTGTACTACTACTCCCCACTACTACTATACTACTACTACTACTACTATATCTAAAATACTACTATACTATACATTTTCTAATTTTTCAAAGACCCCTACCAATTTTACTACTGCAAAAAAACAACAAAAAAAAAACAACAAAAAAATACTAACTACTATACTATATACTACTATCTATCTATATGCTATACTACCCTAATACTCTACTACTACTACTAAACTACTCTATCTACTACTATACTAAAACCCTACTTATTTCTTACTTATTTTAACTACAAAAACTAATACTACTACTCTATACTACAAAACCTTTTTCTGCTGCGGGGCCTATACTCTATACTAAAACTAATACTACTACTAATTACTGCGCTGCTGCTACTACTACCTACTACTACTATACACTATACTACTAACAACACTACTCTACTAAGACTACAGCTATTTTATATACTACAAATAAAAAACCTACTATTCACTACTAACTACCTACTATACTCCCACTACTTTATACTACTGCTACTACTCAATATACTACCACTACACACTACTACTTACTACTCATTTATATATACTTTTATATACACTACTTACTACTACTATACTACTTTATTCTACTACTATACTACTATACACTACTACTATACAAATTTCTACTCTACTACAAAAATACCCTACAAACCAATATACTACTACGACACTCTATAACTCTAATACTACCCCCTATTTACTTGTACTCTACTACTACTCCCCTACCCTACCATACTATACTACTACTATAAAACTATACTACTATTTTATACTTATTTACTACTACTACTCTATACTCTACTATAATTCTATATATACTATACACTCTATACTACTACTACACTTAATACTACTTCTACTACCCTACTACCCCTACTATATACACTCTCTACACTATACTCTACTACTACCCTACTCTATACTATACACTTATCCATAAATCCTCTAACAACTTACTCACCCCCACCCCACCACCACTACACCCCCCCCCCGTATAGCCGCCAGCCACAATCAGGGGATTGGGGAAAAAAAGTTAAAGACCCTCAAATTAGATGAAAAACTTTAAAAATTTTTTCGGGACGCGTGACAGTACCGGTTTTTTTGTTTAGCCTAGAACCCTCAAAATCCTGACTCTTTTAACCCTTTTCATTCGAGCCCACTAATAATAAAATAATAAAATAAAAAAATAATAATAATAATAATAAAAAATAATAAAATAATAAAAATAAAAAATAATAAAATAATGTAAAATAATAAAATTATTAATAATATAAAAAAAAATAAAATAATAATAAATAATAATAAAATAATAATAATAAAAAAAATTTAAAAATAAAAAATAATAAAATAATAATAATAAAAAGTAATAAAAATAATAATAAAAAATGATAAAATAATAATAATAAAATAAAAATAAAATAAAAAATAATAAAAAAAATAAAAAAAATAATAAATTTAAACTTTATATAGCGCAAATCCCTAAATGTTCAAGGCTCTAAAAGGGCCCCTGGTCAAAGAAAATTTTTTCGTAGGGGGGACAGAGCCTGTTGGCGTATTACGTTTTTTTTTGGACAGCGCAACGCTGTTAAGGGCCAGGTACTATTTTACCCTGAGTGCGGGGAGATTGTAGTAAAGAGCCTTTTTTTCCCAAAGGGCTCAATATGCGCCGGCGCGAGGTTCGAACCCCGGCCTTCCCCTTGAAGGGTGTCATACCCTAGACCCCAAAAACCCAGATGTTGCGCTTGGTAAGAAGCCCAACATTGCCATCCTGAAATATAGGCCAAAACAAAAATTGTGGTAAATTTTAAAGTTTTAGTCTGGTAAATACAGCAAGTGAGAAATTTTAAAAGCGGATGGAAAAAACAAAACAAGACCTGAGTGACCCCCAATTTATTTATCTTATCCCCCCCCTTTTTTTTTCCCCTTACGTCTCCCAATATTTTTCCCCCAAAAGGGGCGCAAATGCGAATTGAAGCCGAATAGTGTTGTTTGTTGTATTGGGGCTATCTACAGGGGGTCCGTAAAATCTGGACCCCGTAAAGTTAAATTTTAAAATAGTTTCAAAATTAATGATTGCTGCAGTTTTTGGGGGAGTTCATGAAATTTTGGAAATGCATTGACATTTTCATTGCAAATGGTCGTAATTGAATATTTATTTTTTATAAAATAAATAGGAAAATAAAACTTAATTTTAAAATTTATACAAAAAAATTTAACATCCGATGTGTCGACTTTATGGACACTCTGAAAATTTTTTAATATATTAATTTTATATTATTATTATATTTATATATATTTTATAGTATTAATAAAAGGGGAGGGAGACTTTGGGGGCCCCCCCTTAGTTCATTTTACATACTTTACCAAAGGGGACCAAAACCGCCCCCCCTTTTATTTGACCCTAGCACTTTACTTTTTAATTTTTTTTTTTTAAAGTTGAAAAAAAAACCCAAGGTATATAAATTTTAAATCATAGTATTAAGTTTTTTTAAACACCACATAAAAGGTTTGCCTAAATTTTACGTTGGTCAATAAAGGTGACCGCCGAAAAAAGACAATAGGGGGACCCGTGTTTCCCTTTTGGGGTTTTTTCAATAGTGAGGCAAATATCTTTCCGAAAATTTTCTTAAAATTTGGCATTAATGGTTTTTTTTTAAAGAAAACCAATTTAAAAATTTTGTGAAAAATTGGAATAGGGGAAGAAAAGATATAAAATTTAATCATTTTTTAAAAACAATTTTGAACTTGGTCCGGATTTTTCTGGGACAAGAGAAACAAACTGTAACCTTTTTTTCGTGAAAGTTTTTAGGGGAATTTGGCATAAAGAGGACTCGGGGCTCACTCACTCCCAAGTCTAGTGGGGGGGGGTTATCAGTTATGCTTTAATTCTTGTCAAAGCTTCATCAAAACCCATTATTGAGTACATTTTGAGCCTGATGCCAGTTGAAGCCACTCGACGTCGTGAAATGGAGCATTTCTGTCATAGCAGTAGAATCGTCAGATGCCGCATTTAAATCCTCCTTTCCCCAGGCGTTGCTGTTCCATATCGATCTTCGAAATGATTTGGTCTAGACGTCAAGTTGACCCGTTCTTGTCTGAAGAGTTTTTAAAAGTGCAATACCTAACATTATATCTTGATTAAAAAAGGTCTTTTTAAATGAACCGCGTGTTTCTTATTTTTCAAAACCCAATGATTACTGATAACCACTGACAACTGACTTGCGGAGAGAGTGGCCGAGGGATCCCTCTCTTAGCCGCAAGTTTTTTTTCGTCACTTGCTGAGTTCCAAACTGACGTCTATGGCATCGTGGGTAAATTATCTGGAGGCATCATTGAAGAGCACCGGAAAATTTAAATGGTATTTATTGGCCATTCTTATTACATCACTGTTGATTTAAGTTTTTTTAATGGGGTAACATCACAATCACACACACACCGTTTGATGTTGTCATTGTCTCATCATTTAAAGTGGAGTCAGATAATTGGGGAATTCTGTAGACTGTGATTCACACAGTGATAAACTGTCTTTATATATACTATCTACACTACTCCCACTCTACTTTTATTTTAGCTTTATCCAAACTCAACATTCTCGGTTTATTTTATTTTGGAAAAATAAAATGGTTTTTTTGAAAAGAATATAAAAAAATTTTAAAACTTAAACCTTCTTTGCATCTTGCTTTATGCATACAGTATCCTATCACCCCCATCACAAAATCATAGTTTAATGTTGAGAAATGCATTTCTTTTGTAACTTCAGATCAGAGGATTTGGTTTTAAAAAATCCTAAAAAAAGTCTTGCTGTCAATCCAGAAACCCCTTTTTGATGTATCTATGATGTTAAGGTAAAAATGTAATTTGATGAGGAAAATGAATAACTTTAGGTACAATATTTTGCTTTTTTTTTTTTTTTTTTTTGAGCATGATGTGTAATACTATTACAGTCCCCCCCCGGATAATTGCAACCGTTTAATCGAACTTTGGTTTTAATCACAATATTTCCTAAGCAAAAAAATTTTAATTCTATAAAAAAGTCACGGTTTAAATTGCAACAAACTTCGGTTTTTTAAAAAGTGGTAAAAATTAAAAATCAAACAGTTATCTGATTAAATTTCTTTTATGGGAGAAATCGTGAAGGTTGAAGAATCGAGAGTGAGCAGGATTTAATGCTACAGTAGTGTGTCACCACTCGTTAGGTCGAAGAGGGCGGGGCCTGCGTAGGTTTTTTACGTCATCGGGGCCATAAATAGAAAAGGGGTGGGGTGGTCATAAACTTGACAACGGTTTAAATGACAGTTTAAAGAAGACTGAGCGATACCCTTTTTTTTTAGGGTTAACAACTGTGCTTGTGACCAACGAGTTTGGTGGAGCTTATTGTCTTCATTAAGGGTAATCTCTTTAACTCTGACCCAAAAGTTGAATTTTTTTAAAAAAAAATTGAAACTTTTCCAATCTGAATAAAATCGGGTTGTATAGCTGCTTTTGGTTAAAATCTACACGGGGCTCCCTATGGTTTTTGTTCTTTTAAATTGCTCTTATGTGGGGGACTAGAATATTATTTTTTTGGTTTGATTGAAAATAAATGTGAAAAAAAGTTGAAAAAGTGGACAGGGAAAATGAAATTTTGGTTAATCCCCAAAATTTTTTTGATGACCCAAAAGGTTTTTTGCGAATTTTCCAAGTGGGCTGTACCCGAATCTTGAACGAAAAACTATAATGGGTAGATTATTGACGATTGGTTTTGGAATTATATTTCCGTCCTCCCTTTCCAACTCGACGTTCTTGAAATTTAAAAAAAAAAAAGCAGAAGGGTTTTGGACTTAATTTTCTTTTTTTTCCCAAGGACAATACATAAGGTAAATAATTTTTTAAAAAAACCTTTTACAGCACAAGAGGGCTGATTTTTTTTTAAGAGTTTTTGAGAAAAACTTCCCAATAGCTTCAGCTTTTTTTTGTTGTTTTTATTTTCTATATAGACTCCAATCGAGCCTGAAAGTGATGCAGAACAAAGTTCATATCCATATTCTTTGTGGTAAGTATGTACATAAAAAAAAATCATAAAATTTTATGCGTTTATCCACGTTGGCCCATGCTAAAATCTTCACTCAAATATTTTGTGGTGGACAAAACACATTTGCCAAAAAAGATGAGACCTGCAGTTTTTGGCGCAATACAATATTTCAGGCAAGGGACAACATTTTTTTTCACCGTGAGATCTCCTAGTTTTTTGTTTTAAAAAATTTTCTTTGCAGTGGATTCGCAACAATAACTTTTTTAAAACCCTTTCCCGTTATATTTTGAAGTGATTTCTTTGATGCCCCATTCCATTTAAGTCGTTTGGTTTTTTTATTTGACAAATGTGAAAATGATGCGTTTCCGGGAAAAAATTAAAATAGCTTCTTTTGGGGTTTATACTTTTGATCTCCTTTTTGCCCAAAATTTCCCTTTTGCATCGTAATGTTTATCAATTTTTTTTTGTTAACTATATTGCAGTTGCAAGGTTAGGAATTTCATATTTTTGCAATGAAAACCTTTTATATGTCCAAAATCGAGTGATATAAAAATTGTTTTGTGTTGTTGGCCCTGGTTTTGGATTTTAAAATTTGGGGTTAAAAAACTTTTACTGAAACCCTGGTTGGTTATCTTATTTATCAAGCACAGTTGAACATATTAAATCTTAGCAAATGTCGCCTTTCAAAACTTTTTTTTTTATTATACTTGCATTATTAACCCAAAATTGTTTAGTTGGTTTATTAAACAAGGGCTCTTCATGTTTTTTTTTAACATGAAAAATTATTGATTTGTCATCTTTTCCCACAAAATAAAGGGTCCCGTTTTTTGTTGCTGACTCGATCGGATTCCTCTACGTACTCTGTGAGGTACCCAATGTGAGTACTCTTGTCTTTGGAACCCTAGTGCCTTCCCCAACTCGTCAGAGCTCATCCACAACTATACAGACTAAACCTCTTTGCCGTCTGGGCCCGGTTCAACCCGAATGCTATACCTTGAAAACCAACGTGTTACGTGCAATGGTGATTTTTTTTTGTCTTCTTCTCCTTTGATATTTGTGGGGATCTTTTAAAATTTACCCATTCCTTTTAAAAAAAAACTTCCCCCCCCTCATGGTGCTGCATTTGTGTTATTTTTTTTTTTTTCTTTTTTTGGCAGTGTTGCGTCGCAAAATACGTACTTTTACTAACAAGCACAAATCCAAATTTGTGGGTGGAATCTTAAATCTAAAACCCCCAAGGGGGTGAGTGTATCATAAAACCCAGCCAAAAAAAATGTTCAGTTTTTTTTTTTGGGGGTTTTTTTTTGTCGTAATAGACTTAAATTGTTTGTATTGAAAGTGTTAAAAGGGTTTTTTTTTTTAAACAACCCACTTTATTTTAAAAAACTGTTTCTTTTATTTCTATGATGTTTAAAGGTTTTTTTTTCACAGACCACGGGAAACTTAACGAAATAAGTAATAACTTTTTTTTTTAATCTTGCAACCTAAACAGTATATGATGATTGGGAGCATTTAAAGAAAAGCACTTTTTCTTTTTAATTTGTGGGTACAAAATTATACTTTATAATGCCTGTTTGGGCTAAAAACCCCTTTTGACTTCCAGGTTCAATTTTTTTCTTTATTCAAAATTCTTGGGTTTTCCTTTCAATGACAACTGAGATCATTAAAATTCAGCTCAAAAAGGGGATGTTTAGATTTGATAAAAACATATGTTCGTTTTGAGAAGCGTGTTCACGACTTGCTGATCGTTTTACTAGCATTTATTTTCCTAATTACCTGTATCAATTAAAAAGGCAAGATCAAAAATTTTCTATTGAAAAAGTGTGTTTGTTATTGAAAAACCCCATAAAATTTCATTCATTTTTTTCCCACAAAATAAAAAATCAGGATTAAATTGTTTGGGGGATCAGCATCTTCAGGCATTGGGGGGGAAATCTTTAAGGAATTAATAAGCCCATGCTCAACCCGGGCTGGAGGAGTTTGATTGATGTCGGTGTTTGTTCTGCCACCGGTGATGTTTTCCACTCCCCCCAATGACAAAGAAGTCATTGTTAGACTAGAACTATAGTCTATTATTACTTTTGTTACTTTTTTAAAAAAGTTACTTATAGCCGAATTTTTTATTATTTTTATTATTTTTTTTATTATTAAAATTTTTATTATTATTATTATTTTAAAATTTTTTTTTTATTATTTTTTATTATTTTATTTTTATTATTTTATTATTTTATTATTATTATGATATTGCCTTCATTGCATTTTTTTACATTATTTATATAATTAATTTTTGATTGTTGTAAAAATTTAGTGAAATTTAATTTTGTCGATTTGGGCCAAGGGCCCACAAAAAAATTAAATGAAATGTTAGTCTTTGGATAGGACTTGGGTCTATTCTTGATTGTTTTCCGCCCGGGTCGAGTGAAGCATTTGGTAAAATTTTTTTGCTAACGTAAAAACATGACGCTTTCCATTCCCCCTGATACGTTTTTTCCAAAGGGGGGGTTGGGGAAAAAAACCCAAAATTCTTTTGACATTCGTCTGATTTTTCGCTGAAAACAACAAAGGACAATTAGGGGATTCGTGAGCTTCAATGTTTTTATATTCCGATTTTTTGTTCATTTTTTGATTATAAGAAGAGGGAACCCTGAACCCATGAGTGGGGGGTTTGATCTTTTATTTCTATTTCAAAACAAAAATAGGGGTCTTTTCACTGGATTTGTTAGTGGCAGAGGTCTCCACAAATCTAACATACCTTTTCCCAAAGGAATAGAGGTAGAAAAGTAATAACAAGAAAGGAATTTGACAGTTATTCCCCGCCTTAAATATTTGGAATGCTATTCCTCTCTTTCCTGTCATGTACTGATGTGCATATGATCTGTCATTGATTTTTCAGGGGTTCATGCATGATGTGCTTTATTTTTTCTTTTTTTTCCAGAAAAATAAAAAAAACCAAGGAGACCCTGTCCTACTGTGGACATTTCCCCAAACAAAACTCTAAGGGCATTTGATGGGGAAAACAAAAAGAAGACAGAAGTTACAGAGGCCATGAAACCCCGTAAAGGAAAGGGATAGAAAAAGGATTATCTCAAGAAAAAGGGCATTTTTTATTCAAACACTAAAAAAATTCAAAGTTATGCGGGAGAGCAAAAGGGTCACATGAAGTTGTTATGGTCGGGCGAAAGGGGGTTTTTACTCTGGACGAAGGGTTTATGAACAAAAAAAAAAATTTTTGTACTGAGCGCTCTGTGTACTGGGGTTGAAAAATTTTTATCCCGTGGCTCCCAAGCAAGTAAAGAAATAAAGGAAATATTCTTGAAAAATTTTCGGAATGTGAAGGGGGAAATTTGTGTCGATCAGACAAAGCTATAGATTTTTGGGGGAACAAAATTGTGGAGTAAAAGTTCAAAGAAGGAGAGAAAAAGTTAAATAGTATTACGCTCTTGGAAATTTTTGTTTTTAAAAAAACTAGGAAGAGAACGAATAACCCCTTCTTTCTTGGAGAGGACGTGGTAGCGTTGTAACTTAATGAAATATCGAAAACCCTTTTTCTGAAATGCTTTAAAAGGGGGATGGGACATTGAAAGCAGGCTTAATTTTCAATTGGTTTTATATTGAAAAATTTAAATTTAAATTTTTTAAAGGGGAAAAAATTAATGAAAAACAAAATGGAAGAACCGCGATTTTGATTTGTTCAAAGCTGTCCGGTTATAATTGGGAAGTTTTTTTTTTAACCCAGAGTTCAATGTGAAGAAAAGGAAAATTTTGAGAAAACCCCAAAGAGATGCCATTAGAAAGATATAAAGAAGCTACGGCAATTTATTTACAAGAGAGGCCGTATTTGTGGGGTGTTTACAATTATTTTTACATTGTTTGTTAGGCTTCGCAATGTCTCGTAGTGGTTAAAATTTTTAAATTTGCGGGAAGGGAGAACCCGCAAGGATGTTTTTAAAAAAGACGGGAAATGATGCAGTTCAGGTGTAGGGGTTGATCCCCAGCTTGTAAAACATGTCACTGCCCTTTGGGAAAAAGCGTTATTGAGAAGTATAAGTCCCCTATCAGTTGGAAAGGGAAGCAAATGTTGGTCCTGTGTTAAACCCCAATACCAATTCACCCTTTAAAGGAAAACTTGCACGGACGAAAAGCTTTTGATATTTCAGAAAAAACCCATTTCTTTTTCCAAATCAGGAATATCCAAAGATCATGTAAGTGGTTACATTGCCATCAAATAGTCATTCCTTAGTAAAGGATTTAGAGAAACCCCAGTTGTTAATAGCTGATAAATTCAGGCACCGAGCTTCGACATTATTTGCCTTACTTGATGTCCCACAACACAGAGAGATGTCTTCTATGGGACATATGGGAACACAGTGAATCAATCAATCAAAAATTTATCAGTGTCCACTTGCAATACGAGAAATAACAGAAGTGGTCATTTTTTGGTCAAATTGATAACTCAGCATCGGTCATGGGGAAGGAAATTGTAACTTGAAACAAAAAGACTCTGTAGTGAATAGAGACTCAAATGCAAATTTTGGAACATCCATAGTAACAGTGCAAATCAAGAAGAAATATTTGATGGTGAAGCAGGATTTCCAAATCAGCTTACGTGTTTTTTCAAAACAAACTGAACCCAAGAGGAATTCAAGCAAAAATCGGAGATACATGTCATGGTCAGATGAGGATACAGATAGAGTCAAGTTTATATTTTAAAAACTTTGTCGAAGATGTTTCAGCAAAATGGTTCAAGGGGATCATTACCTAGAAAGTCTGAAATTATTCTGTTCTTAAAACACCACAGGGTATTTTCACAAAAGGAATCCCCGAAGGTACACTAATTAGTTTGGTGAAGACAAAGATTTTTAATGAAAGAAATAAATTTGAAGGGAAAGAGCGTTTCAATCGGTGTAATGACAATCATGAATTTGATTTTTATTACATTCATTGTATTGTTTAGTGTTATTGACATATTTTGGGGGTTTACAAAAACGTTTTTCTTTATATGTACAAATCTGTTCATCATTGCAATATCCTTTTTTATATTATATGAACATTCATTTGCTCAGCTTGAGAGACAAATGCTTTGTAGAACCATAGCGCCAACCGTTCTGTTAAAACGGATTTGTTCCGTATTTGACTTCCTGAGTCCGTAAGTGCTTATTTTTTTGTCAAAATCCGTATTTTGTAATTTTTGACTAATTTGTGGTAAAAAAGCCATGTGAGCCTAAGGAATTATTATTATTGATCCATTATTATTACTATTACTACTATACTATTGTTGTTTTATTATTATCATTAAATTTTTTTGTCCAGTGAGGGGCATTTTAAACTCCATTTTTGTAGCTCTTTAATTTGAATTATGCCTCTAAATAAATGATTTTCAACAATTAAAAAAATTCCATTCGTTATATGACGCCTGTTTTTACTCAAACCTTTCATAATGTATTGGAGATTTGCATAGGATATGGATGTTAAACCTCGATATACTTTGAATATTCTAAGACAGTTTTTGATACTTTCACTATTTGTTACAAATATTTTTTTAATTAAGAATAAATTAAATCCAACCTTTTGATTGGAAGGGGATTCAATAAGAAAATCAATTGCTTTATATTGATTAAAGATGACAATGATTATTTCCCCTTTTTTAATTTATGAAATATTAAATTTAATCCCTTTAAAAACATCTTCATCTATTTTAATTTTTTTTTTTAAGCCAAGTTTTGTAAAAGGTTTAGGTTCAAGAAAAATAAGTATACTCCATTTTTAGGTGTGTTTTATCTTGTCAAAGTAAAGAAGTAGGAATTCTCTAATATTTAGAGGTGCATTTTACTATAACTACTATTATAGTATACTACTTAAAGACCATTATGTTGCATGAAAGAAAACATATATGCAATCGTCTACTTTTTATCTGAACTCACCTAATTTTTACCCCAAAACGCCCTCTCAAGTGATGTACCAGGTTGGTAGTTATGCATTTCTAACCATCTTAAGTTATTTCAATTATTTTACAATCGTGCTTCTTGTGTATTGGTCCTTATCAAAGTTGAGGCAGTTGAATTCTTTCTTTATATTGTCCGTTCTGAATTTGATCTCATTGTGGAAAGCTCCCTAGCGGGCAGGGAGGTACACACTGTGTCTTCTATCCCCTTATATCTGTTTTCCAACATGCTTTCAGTCTTTGTCTTGGAATGAGATTACTTGTTTTTTTCCTGCCCTCGCCGGAGTCCTAGCTGGGAGGGAGCAGTCAAATGCATATTTATTGTTTTGGGAGATGATATATTTTTTCCTTGTAATCATCTCTCTGTTATGTATTATTACTATATTTGTTATTTTTTAATGTATAATGTAAGCATTGAGTGTGTTCCTCTTGTTGGATTTTGTTCTTGTGTCCGGATAAGACTTATAGGTGATCTCAAACTTAGTTACATTGTGATACGCTCTTGGAATCTACATCTGATCCCTATTTTTCCCGTTCCCCTATGTCTTACTTTCTCTTGGATGCTTCAACTGTATTTCTAGAACTTTTTACTATCCAATTTTCTTCCTTTTTACTGGCGCTGATATAACCTAAATGTGTTGCAAGCGCCGTAAAACCCTTAAAACAAAACAAAATCATTGTGAAAGTGTCATTTTAACGATTCAAATGTGCTGGTACTAAACCCGATAATTGAGCAACATTTGGACTACCTCTGTCATCTCAAACTTGTTAGTGTTAGTAATAGTAATTAAAAAGGCTGACTTTTATATGTTGCGATTCGATGAAGGGGGGGGGGGGGTGGGGGCTTCGGCACACATCGCCCCTCATCCCGGCAAAATGGCGTTCCTTATTTTATTTTTGAAAAGTTGGCAGCTATGTAGAACTATCTGAAAGAATCAGATATGGCAGAATAAAAAGTCTTTCTACTAACCCTAACTTAATTGGCCAATGTAGCTTTATGTTCAGCATTTTCTAGATACCTAATGTAAAATTTCACTATTCTTTTTTATGATAGTTTTAAGAGTTGCAATCTTTAGAGGTGACTGTCAAGAAATGACACCTCTGTGCATTTAATTTCATTCTTTCTTTATCCCCTCATCCTTAATCAGAATAATAATAATTAATAATGAAAAAAAAATGCAGCAACGACAGCTTAGAACGGCATAAAGTGCTTAAGAATTATTTTTTTTGCATTAAACATTTATTCAAACGATTTTCACACTTTTGCTTCACAGTTTATGCTTTTTAACAAATGCAATAAAGCAACTTACCAGCAACAACATATTGGTTTGTTATCATTTGAGGGTTTTATCAGTAAAACTGTTTCTATCCTTTTATGTTGCACTGTACACATAGCAAACTTCATGCTTTTATTTGGTGACCAAGACTTATGTGATACAGTGGATGAATGTTTGTGATGGCTTTTGGAACTGAAATAAACCTGCAATATGATTTGTAGACTTCTATCGTTATGTATCATTTTTCGGTCAAATGTAAATGTAATTTTACACGAGCTTGATGTATCATAAAACCCACAATGAGCTCAACGTGCAGCTGTAGTAGATTTATATGGACACGAACAACGTTGTTACAATTCAGTAACGTACTCCAATTAACACAAGTGAGACTGTAAATGAGACTTTTACAATGACTCTGCATCGCCACAAATATGGATTCGAACCCTGGCAACTCGGGCGTCAGACGAACTGTCTACCACGAAACCAAAGCAAGCATTGTGCAAGTTAAAGTGAATGAGATGTTGATTGAAGCCGTTCATTGTGTCCATCAGATCTGCTGTCCTATCCATCCAACCCATTCACTCACTGGGTGGGGTTCCCGACTTCCCATAATGGGCAGGGACGTACTCGTTGCGTCTTCTATCCCCCTATGTCTGTTTTCCAACTTGTTTTCTGTCTTTGTCTCGGGATGGGATGGGATTACTTGGTTTTGTCCAGGACCTGGCTGGGAGGGAAACAGTCAAATGTATAGTTCGAGTTTTGGGAGATTATATTTTTCCCTTGTAAATCATCTGTCTGTTATGCTCTTTATTGTTTTGTTTACATATTATTTATGCTTTGTAAACATTTGAGTGTATCCCTCTTTGTTGGGACCTGTGCTTGTGTCGAATGAGACGTTTAGGTGATCTCAAACTAAGTACTTTGATATGGGCTCTTGGAATCTACTGTTTCCTATTTGAAACAAATCCCCTTTGCCTTACTTTTCTTGGGTGCTCTAATTGTAGTTCCAGAACTTTTTACTATCCCATTTTCTTCCTTTTTACTGGCGCTGATATGACCTTAATGTGTTGCAAGCGCCGTAAAACCCTTACAAACAAAACAAAACAAACCAAGTCCATTCAGTGGTATACAACAACAACAAATAAACTCCTCTGCCTGGTCCCTTCTATCTCTGATCTTAACCTGGGTCGTCAGGTTTCTAAAGGGGTCGGGGACTGCAAAAACAATGGCGCACGGAGCAACTGGGAATATTTTTTGCCGTGTTTGAGTCCCAGGTTATTTCCCTGAGCGCCCCTTCTGAGGGATGGACCTTCCCAGGAGTTAGTAAATGCGTTGCTCGGCCACTTCACTCTACGCACACTGGACTGGGATAAGCTTCGACACTATGGCCATGAAGCTCTTAATCTTAAGGACTTACTTTATTTTAGACAATTTGGTGGTAGCTCACTTGAAAATGCACTCTTAGGTATACACATATATAAACATATACTGGGCTCCCTAAAAGGGTTTTTAAATGTGGTCTCCCTAAAAACATGTTTTTACCAAATGTCTCCTTAAAGCTACAGAAACACTTAGTAAAACATTAGGGGACCGAGTAATTTTCTATATACCATTGTGATCATCAAGCATCAGAATTGTGTTCATAAATCATTGTAGGGAATCAAACTATACTCATTTGAACAAAGATTGAACAGTTTAATCAATTTGAACAAGACATATGCTTGGTCCTCCAATTGGTGCATTTCACAGTGGTCACCTTAAATTGGATTGATATTTTTATATAATATATATATATTTTATATATATATATATATATATATTATATATATATATATATATATATATATATATATATATATATACGTGCTCAACATCCACTAAATTAATGTCCTCAATCTGTTTTACAATGAGTGAGACATTTCTACTAAATGTGCTCAAAGCGCTTTACAATGAGTTTCAATTCTACACAACACTTCACATGCAGGACGAGACTTAACTTCTGTAAGGTGTTATCGCAATCAAAGCGCTTTACAAGATGTCCCAAGGTAACAACAACACTTGGCTTTCTAGACTAGCCATACAGAATACACGCACTATTAAATTTGTTTCAGAGACAACTCTGATTTCGGTCAGGTACAGGTACTCATTTTACATCTGAGTAAGGTGATAGAATTAGAGTAAAAAGTCTTTCCAAAGACTCAACTTTGCGCCGTTCTCAGCGGGACTCAAACCAGAGACATATAGGTCAGAACTTGAGCGTCATACCACAAAGCCACATAACCACACAAACGTTTAAAATACAACGGAATTGGATTCAGTAGTCTGATGTCACGCCGCCGGCAACGGCGGCCATCTTGGTTCTAAACAAAGAAAATCATTACTTTTTATTCTTCAAGCTGGCTAGAACTTTTCATATGTCTTGTGACCAGAATGTGAAAAAGTCAAAACATGATCAATTTATGGGGTTTTTTTTCCTCTGGATACGCTTTTATGCTCGCCGGAGAAATATTTCATACGGGCGTCCGCCATTGTTCCGATAGTTTAGAGCCAGTGTTGCTAAATTACCGTTCGTCATTAGAAGGAAGTGACGTTACGACTATTGAATCCTATTCTGGTTAGTTGAAGCCCGATTAGCATCGCATGTTACTGTTGTCTTGATGGGTTCTACGTGCTCTTGGACTAGCACACCATCCACTAGGTGTCCCCAAGGTGTTTTACAATGAGTTCCAAGTCTACAGCAACACTTTACATGTAGGACGAGAGGCATTCAACACTACAGGACCAGAAAGATTGGTTGACTTCAAGCAAGGTGTACTTTATCTATCTATAACACACTTATTTATAGGGAATGAGATTAGCGGAAGAGTAGCGTCCCTTGATTGGACGTCACCCATTGTCTGTGACGTCACCGGCGGAAAAGTTATTATAAGAGAACGTCATGTTGGTTGTGCGCATGCGTCTCTCGTCCTCCTGTAAACTATAGGAGTTTTTTTTTAAAAACAAAACTAAACGCATAGCAATAATAGAACAGATATTTTGGGACAAACAAGAGATGTTGACTTTAAGCAAGAGTTGACTTTAAGAATGTTGCCGTTATGCGGATACCACTGTCGTAAAAACTGGTGATCCGATTAGCGTATAGATAGAATGAAATTGACGTCACTCAGGTCTTTGCTATTGCTTTTTGCCATCCGCGTTTATGAGTAATTCTCACGAAAACTGTATTAACCAGACTATAATAGTTCATGGTTACACATGTTTTGTGTATTGGTCCATTCTACTTCCGGATGGCAATGCTATGAGCTTCTTAGCCAAGCGCAAACTATATATATATATATATATATATATATTATATATATATATATATTATATATATATATATATATATATATAATATATCAGATCGAATCCGGGTTGTAAAGGATCAAATCCAGCCAGTCCTTCAGAAATATCATAATATGATTATGCAGACCTATCGACGCCGTCGTTGTGTTTTCTATTTAATTCGATGTTTAGATTTGCTGCGCCTGTACCATGTCAATTGAATGTGACCGGGGCGGGGCAACGCAACAGAGGAATAAGGAACTGCATGACCTATCTATTCCTGTAGGTCGGGCCGGGGAGGTCAGGCCATCCATCGTTGTCTCTTTCTTTTATCAACCGATTGTATCCGATGTCCCTCGACACTTGTTCCGGTTAGGTTCGACACGTAAAGCAGGTGAGACAGTACACGGGCGATCAATCCATTAAAAAAAAAAAACAAAAAAAAAAAAAAACAACAAAAAAAACAAAAAAAATATTTAAAAAAAGAACATAAAACGAACGAAAAACTAAAACCAAAAATTAAAAAAAATAAAAAAAATAAATAAAAAAATAAAACCGGATCATAGTCACCGATGATACTGGGAACCTTTAAAATCACACTTGAGCTTCTATATAGCGCACTATCCCCCCAAAACGTGCTCAAAGCGCTTTACAAAAGGGGTCCTCATAGCCAACAGTAGTGGGGGGCGGTCCTTGGCAAGCTTAAGGCCACGGTCCTACGGTCCTTGGGAAATGAAGACCGCAAGGACCGTCCTAGGACCGGTCCTTTTTCGACAATTGAACATTCCTGAGAGACTGTTGGAAATTCGAAACCGGTTTGACCTTTGAGACCATGGATCGTTCATTCTTGAACCGTTAAAGACCGCTACACGAGAAAAACCGTGGTCTACAGGAGTAAAAACACGGAGTAGTCACACTCATTTAAAATTGTAACCTAATTAGAGAAGAGGGGTGAATGCCTTTTTATTTGCTCACCGTACTTCTTGTTACTTCGATAATTTAATAAAATTTGAAATTTTGTTATTCCCAATTAACGGAGTAATGGCATGGGCCCAAGGCGTTGATCGAGTTGTTCGTGGCGTTGTTGATACACACACGCAACCTCCCCCCCCCCCATACACACACAATTAGAGGGCAGCGAGCATTGAAAGTAAGAGAGAGACTGAAGTTAAATAAGAGGGGAGGGATGAGGTAATACGAGGGTCGATGGTGACTTTTCGCCAGATCTAACAAACTCAGCACCCTTCATTGCTGAGTAGACAGGGATTCAGAAAAAAATCGACTGCACCCGGGATCGATCTCTGGCCCTTTGCGTATAAAGAGAGTGCTCTATCAACTGAGCTATCGGGGGTCCCCAAATATTCTATTGGACTTTTTTTAAAATTCAGACGTTATAACTGGGTTTTTTGGAAGGAAGAAACTAATGAACTCATATTATTTGATTATAAAAAACACCAACGAAATTTTAATATTATTGTAATTATTTTAAATGACAACACTGCGATAGAAAGGAGTGGTGACAAGAGATGGACAAAAGAAAACAAAAAATTCGGATTTGCTACTTGCTAGGTTCGACACACACACACACACACCACACCACACACACACACACACACAAACACACACATCTTTAGTAGTCACATACATTCCAAACAATAACCCATTAGAGAAGGGGGGGTCATGCCTTCACCATAGATCATTGCCTCCTGTTTCCCCCCATCTCACACACGAAAGGGCGGTTTGCGGAGTGGAGGTTGGTGGTCGTCTGCCTGTATGGTCCGTCTGTTGTCGTTTAGTGTATGGCAAAGGGGGGTGGGTGCGATTAATTAAGTGGGATGGGTGGTGATTGTGGAAGATAGGCAACCAGAAACAACGAATCGGCTGGGGCGGGTTTGCAGTTTGGCATTTTAAAATGCCAGATTTCCAAAAATCTGGCATTTTTGAAAACCGTTTGGCATTAGTAAAAATCATTTGGCATTGGCATTTTTCATTTGGCATTTTCTTTTCTTGTATATTATACTTCAAAATGACACCTTTTCTTAATTATTTCTAAACGCGTAAAAAACAAACATCTTCACATTTCTTTTTCATTCTTAAAATCCAACCGTGGTGTAGTGGTTTTAGCACTCCACTAGTAGTCAGTAGGTAAATAATTACCCCAACAGGAAATTTAGTATAATTCAAAAAAAAAAAAAAAAATAAAAAAAAAAAAAAGAAAGAAAAAGAAAAGAAAACACGCAAAGCCACCAGGTATGATAGTAAATTTGTCTATCAAAATGAGTAGTTTTCTTAGTGGGGGTTGGAGTCAACAGACTTTGGCATCTTTTTTGAGTGTTTTGGCATTTTTTGAGTCTTCCCCCTGCCATTTTGTTGAAAAATAATCTGGCAACCCTGCGCGGGGAAATAGTAGGCTATGGCGCGAGACCGTATGGACCGTGTCCTTGCAAGGACCGCCCCGCACTAGTTGAAAGGTGATAAGAAGTGAGGACCCGCCGCCGATCTTCCCCTATGGGACCGGTCTTCGGTTCACAGCTAAAAGACCGTCGGACCGCGGTCTAGACCGGTCTTCAGCGCGGCACTAGCCAACAGCGACATTTAACATGTAGGACGAGACTATGATGTCTCTTTGGCGATATTACATTTTTGTTTTCTAACACTGCCTACCAAACCCGTTAACGGCCAGGTTCTCAGTTACACCTGAGTTCGGTGAGAGAATGTGAGTTAAGCGTTAGCCTTTTTCCAAGGACTTAACTATGCCGCTCGAGACTCGAACCGAGGACCGTCCAATTCGAAGGCGAGTGTCCATACCACTAGACTAGACCACATAGCCGCACTTGTGTTTACTTCGAATCCAATGGTAGAACAGTGTATGCAGCCCTGCCTATTTAAAATTAAACAAAATTCGTAGTCTTAGAAATAAAACTAGCAGTAGCCATATATTACCCTCTCCTTACCAACCATATGGAAATCGTCACATTCGCTACGATGAAATCAACAATTTTTTCATTCTACTTTATCCTTTATATCACAACAATTAAAAAAAAAGTTTTGCCATAGCTATAAAAAATTGACTCTGTGTTCTAGAGCTCTTTTTTTGCTGAACGATATTATGTATAGAATGTACGTGTTACTTTTCAGTTTGAGTAAGAAAAATCTAATTTTGATTGTGCATGGAACATTCTGGAAATGGCTGTAAGGAGAGAGTTAACTTTACTGATCAACAATTTATCCCCACAAGGATTAAATAACTCTTCAAAATACTTAAAATTGTGTAGTTTGGGACCAAACTTTCATTTTTAATAAATGTTAATGACTTTGAGAGCTCAAAGTTCGTAATTCCACGAATTATTCGTAATAGTTGCCAGTTTGGTACATGCTCAAAACATTTCGAGATCGTTATTTCGATAGGATGCACCAAGTACTTTTCTGGCGTCTGTCTTAATTTTAAGTGATTGTACTAGTGTTTTACTGTGTTTGTTGTTGCTTGAAGAAGGGTTTGAGCTAAAACGTTCTGCTTGGTATTTTGTGGCTTGCTAGGATGGAACCTTGAAGTTTTATTTTTTTCCGAGCCTAGAGGAGATGTCAGAAATTCTCGTCCAGTTTGAACCATGTGGTATCAGCTTCTATCGGTTACTCAGCCATGTTTATGACGACCCGAAACGCGTGGAGAGACCATGCGCACAACCAACAAGACGTTTTTCTCATAATAACTTTTCCGCCGGTGACGTCACAGACAAAGGGTGACGTCCAATCAAGGGACGCACTCTTCCGCTAATCTCATTCCCTATAA
>NW_027623921.1:0-9070 GCF_034508935.2 Berghia stephanieae | reverse complement strand
CTTTTTATTTTACATGGTACCTGCCCCTATTTCTTCATTGTCTAAAAGCACTTTGTAGAATCGGCTCTTGGAATTACACCCCTTTTGAACCTTTCCCTTTTTGTTTTTATCTTTCTCTGGTGCTTTATTTAAACCGATTATTTTTTTTACTTTCCCATCTTTTTTTTACTGTACGAAAACATATAAGTGTGCAAGGTTGAAAAAACCCCCTTTTAAAAGAAGAAAAAAAAAATATTAAATGATTTGATTGCAGAGTTTCTACCTAAAATTTGTAAATTCGAGTCTCCAAAAAAAAAAATGAAATTTAAACGTTAAATAGCTTAGAAATAAACCATTCCCTCAGCATGATAAAAAAACGGTTAACGCGAATATGGGTTTTCCAAAATTAAATTTTCTTCTCAAAATTTTTATTAGTCAAGAGGGAAGCATTCTGTAGCTTGGAGCCAAAAAATTGTATTCTCAAATTTTTCGAGAAAGGCGATCTGTGATGTTCCCGGGTTCATTTGTTTAAAATTTGATTGCTTTTTTTTTTGCTCACGTATTGACTGTATTATTATAATAAAAATAATTTTAATAATTTAATATCTTCGTCTTAAAAAAAAGGGAAAATTCTTTTAAGACGGGCTGATAAAAAATGTAAAACAAAAAGTGGAATATGGGACAATGATACTAATTTTAATGCAAATGCCAAAATGAAAAAATATAAACCAAAAACCCAAAGCAACTTTTTAAAATTTTATTTGATAATTGATTGGGCCTACCTTGGCCTTTAGCCGATTTGTTTGGTATTTTTAAAAAGATATTTTTAAATTAAATACAGTTGCGGTTAAAATTCAAACCCCCTTGGGAAAAATAAATTAAGGGTGGGGGTATGATAATAAATTTTGACATCTCATTGAACTATTCCCGGCACTGTGAGTATGGGGAACGAGAGCCAGGCAGGAGGAGAGATCAGGGGTACAAAAAACTGCTGTCCAGGAAAATCGGGCGTCTTGCGGGTTTTTTTTTGTCATTTCTGCGTTGAAAAAGTGTATTGGGGGGAAAAAATTTACCCTTTTCTTATTCTGTACGTAAATGTTTTTGCTCAAAGCAGAGGACGGGGTGGTTGGATGGAGCCATCACCCCGAATCATATTTGTGTTCCATGGGGGACGAGATATGTGTTTTTTTTCCTTTTACAGCCTACCCTGCTTTTTTTGGGTTTGGTTGATTTTTGACAGGGATATTTTTTTTTTTTCTGTAAATCTTATGCCTGTTTGTTTTGTTTTTAAATTAGCTTAGATATCTTTAGTTAGATTTTGATTTACTTTTGACTTTTTGTTAGTTGCTTGTTTTTTTTTTCAGGGTTCTCATAAACCCAATTGTTTTGGAAGCCCTAAAGAACAAAAAAAAAAAAAACAAAACAAAAAAAAAAAAAAGCAGAGGAAATAAGAAATAATGGAAAATTAAATGAAGTTTCAAGTTAATCCATTAACAACGCCCCTTTTACATTATCTATTCGTCTGTGGGTTTTTTCCTTTACCGTTTGTTGTAAGGGGGAAACCCCAAACGACCATTTTTGTTTTGTTGAAAAAAATTGAAGCAAACATTCAATTTCACATTGTTCTTTTCAGTTTATGAGTTTTGATAAAATATAAATTGCCCCGACTATGAACGAATTTTCGATTTGCATAAATTTCAGGAATGGGTTTCAACGTCTCGTATGATTAAAATAGTTTCCTTTTATTGTTCTCCATAAGGGAAATTTTTTTTTTTTTTTGGGTTTTCCCAAAGGGAAACGGGGAAAAACCCCAGGCCTCGGGCGCAGTGCAGCGCTGCGGGGTGAGTAAGGCTAGGGACTTGCTCAAGGTACTTCCGCGGGTATTAACTCTGTATCTTTCGGGGTCGAAGCAAAGACCCCCAAGCTGAACCCTGGTTCCCAATTGTCTTTTGATGCCATAGCTAATTTGGGAAAGGCCCTTTTCCACATTCGCTCACCTACTAGGGATAAAAGAGTACCCGGCCTGGCACATTGTTTTTGTCGTAAAAAAATTTTTTTTATCATCTAAGATCATTTACGTGTTTTCTGTTGGCAGGGACCCCAAAGGCTTTGAGCCATTCAGCGAATATTGCGCAATAAAAGCTCAAGTTTTTTTTTTGTTTTTTTTTTTTGCTCTTGCTAATTTGAAAAAAAACCTTAAAAACTTGTCTTTTAAATAGTAAATTAGCCCCTTGATTTATGATTTTTAAGTGAAATATGATTTAAAAGTTACAAAAAATCTGTCTTGGGGGTGTGTGATATGAATTGATGATGTTAAATTACCAAGGATGTATTTTGATTTTGATAGCCCTTTTTTTTTTTATGTCCTTTTGTGTGAGCGTGTTTATTTTAATTTATTGTGTGTCTGTGTGTTTGTGTGAGTATAATATATAGTAAAGCGCTGCTGAGCATAGAAATATATTATTATTATTATTATGTTTTTTTAAAAATTATTATTATTATTATTATTATTATTTTTATTATTATTATTATTTTATTATTATTTTTAAATTATTTTATTAATTATTTATTATTATTATTATTACTATTATTTTTAAATATTTTTAATTATTATATTATTATTATTATTATTATTATTATATTTTTATTATATGTTATTTTTTTATTTATTATTATTATTATTATTATTATATTATTATTATATTTTATTATTATTTTATTATTATTTTTATTATTATTAATTATTATTATTATTATTATTATTATTATTATTATTATTATTATTATTATTATATTACTATTATTATTATTAATTTTATTATTATTTTATTATTATTAATTTTATTATTAATTTAAAACCCTATTTCCAACATTGATATATTTTTACATAAAACAAAACCTTATTTAGGATTCCATAATTGATTGATTATTTTACTCAAGACAAATTTAGAAATCACCGATTATGCGTTATTGTCAGATCAATTGATTTCTTTTTTTTAACACCAGCGTCGGCAGAAGAGGAACAATTGGGAAAGGGCATTAGATACAGCGTCTGCAAACCCGCTGAGTCGGCCCCTGTGTCTGTGAATCCTACACCAAGCGGGCCCGGACTTTGCCTCCATGTCTGAAGATGAACAAATCGCATATGCCCTGAGGCTATCCATGGAAAATATGGTATGTGCTTGTCTTTTCTGCTTGCGTTTAGTGTGTTTTGGGGGTGTGTGTGTGTGTGTGGTGTGTGGGGTGTGTCTGTCTGTCGTTGTCTTGAAAGTATCCAGGGAAAGGGCCAAATTTAACAAGTCACCTTTGGCTGATAATGGGTTGTTGATTTCCATTGGATTAGACCGAAGAAATAGGTGGGAGTTCCTGACCTCCATAGTGGGCAGGGAGGCACTTCTGTGTCTTCTATCCCCCGTTTTGTTTTCCATCATGCTTTCTGTCTTTGTCTTGGAGTGAGATATATCTTGTTTTTGTCTGGTCCCGGCCAGATACCCCGGCTGAGAGGGGAAACAGTCAAATGTATAGTTGTTGTGGGAGAGATATTTTTATCCTTGTTAATCATCTCTCTGTTATGCACTGTATTCTGTTTTGTTTACATATTATTTATGATTTGTAAACATTGAGTATATTCTTCATATGGGGATCTGTGCTTGTGTCTGGATGAGACTTTTAGGTGACTAAAACTAAGTACTTTGATAGTGTGCTTTGGAATTACATCTGTTTCTTATTTAAACCAAATTTCCCCTTTGGGTATTACTTTTCTTGGGTGCTTTAATCATTATTCTAAAAAAGTTACTATCCCATTTTCTTCCTTTTGACTGGCACTGATATGTATTAATGTGTTGCAAGCCCCTTAAAACCCTTAAAAACCCAAACAAAAAATAGACCCTTGTAAGAATAAAGGGAATTAAAAATAGTTTTGTTTAAATGTTGTTGTTTTTCTTTATTATTTTTTTTTTCACCACCTAGGTGTCAGCACAGAAGACAATACGCCAGCGCCAATGGAAGTGGACGACACATCAGGGGCCTCACTCAGTCCTCCGATCAAAAACGGGTAACATTTTTTTTAAAAAAAATATCTGCATTTTTATTGCTTAAAAAAAATGTTTAAAAAATTTCATGTTTTAATTATATGCGTAATGTCCACTAAACATGCTAAAACCCTAGTGTGACCGCCCCCACGACTTCATCATCACTTCATGGTTACTACTGTAACCACCTTCATACCATCATGCTCCCACAACTACAACCCCCACAACATCATCATCACCATAACAACCACTACCAAATAATCACCATCCCTAACATCTTGCTTTGCTTATTTGTTGATTGATATTTAAAAAATATTTTTTGTCAAGGATCATCCCATCTTTATCCTCATCCAATAATTTGTCTTCTCCAATCTTTCCCTGCAGGGAGTGAAGATTACTCTGAGGTGATGAAAAGACCAGATTTCCCACAGAACGTTCTACAAAACCTACCAGGTGTCGGGCCCCAACAGCGAGGTCATCCAGAGTGCCATGAGCAGCCTGACCAAAGACGCCAAGAAGAAGGACGACGACAAAAACAACCCTCGTCCAGTAAAAAGATAGATCTTTCATTCAATTCAACACGACACTGCAATCATCCCCGATTCATTCGCCATCGCATTTTCCGTGTCTCATTTCACTCATCTATGCCCTTGTCTTGAAAGTTGAAATGAAACGTTCATAAAATGTGATGGGTGACGAAGACCCCCCCCCCCCCCCTCCTCTCTTCTCTCTCTCTCTATCTCTCTCTTCTCTCCCCTCTCTCTCTCTCTCTCTCTCCTCTCTCTCTCTTCCTCTCTCTCTCTCTCTCTCTCTAAATTGAAAAATATTAAAACATATATGTAACATGTACATCATTTGATAGATTTCCCCTTCCCCCCCCCCCCCCCCCCCTTGCACTTTAGAACAAGAACATCAGACAGGTTATTTCAATCTCAAGATATTATGTGGCGGGTGAAAAACCCGGAAAGATGCGCAAATTTCATAAATTGAGTTTTATGTATGCAGTGACCTTAGACCACTCTTCCTGATCATTTTCCGCTTAAAATTTTCTTTCTATGTCTATTAGAACTCAAGTTATGAATTTTTCTCTGAATAGAATTGTTGCTATGGGAAACACTTTATCTTCGATTTTGACTCGTATCTCGAATCGAATTTTGTCGCATCTTCCGGGTTTTCTCAGCCAGTCTCACAAAATCATATAAAGATCCCCAAGGGGCCCACTTTTCTAACATCTTTATATGTTTTTATCTTGGCATTGAAAAAACCCTGTCCTATTTTCTTTTTCTTAAGTATAGGAAAGGGTGAAATCTGTCAAATGATGTACATTGCCCATATTGTTTGTATCTGTCAATCTGAGGGGGGGGGGACACATTGGGGGCTGGGGGTTTGCACTCCAACTACTGGTCTCAGTCCACCCCATTCTACGGTGTTGAAAAAATGGGTTCCCAGGATTAGGTTTAGTTTTATGTCTTTTCTTTTCATAGATTTAAATTGTGTTAGATTTTGAGTCTTGTCCCTCTAGCGTTTTAAAAGTAAAAGCATTTGTTTTGTTTTGTTTTTGTTTTTTGTTTTTTCCAATTCAATAATTAAGCATTGAACTTTTCTTTTTAAAATTACAAACAAAATTTGAATGCTGAAAACTTTTTTAGTGAGCATATTAAAATATATATAGTTTATTTTTTTTAAAAATCTTTGCATTTATGTTTTTTTTGCCGATTTTGGTTTAGGTTTAAGTGAAATTTTTTATTTTCTCAGTGATGAACGAATGTGCTTTGTATGCAGTAAGTAAATTTAATTGAAGGAAATGAAAAGCGTTCACCTGGAAACCGATTGTTTGATTGAGTCAAACATTGACTTGTTTGATTGAGTAAAAGTTTGACAGTGTTGACTTTTTTTCTTGTTATTCCATTCAGCTATTAAATTCTATTAATTTGTAAATGCCTTCTTTTTACATAATCTTATGAGAGGCTTTAATAGTAATGCAAAACCTTTTGCGAATCAAGATAGTACAATCTCTAAAGCACTGGAGATGGATGATTTTTTACCTTTCTATGCGCTTAGTTAAATTACTCACCAACATCTACCAGTCGGTTTTTAAACTTAAACCAACACAAAAAAAATTTGTGTAACCGTAAACATTATAGTTTGATCGATACAATTTAGTAAAGAACTACTCATAAAAACGGCCCGGTTAAAAAAAAATAACAAAGAGCTGAGTGACGCAATTTTGTTCCTTCTCCTCCAAGATTAACTGTCAATGGCTGTGTGTCCATAGTTTGTACTTTTGCAATTGATGTTTGATATTAGACCATAAATTCACAAACTATGTGTGAGTCGTGTGAGTTACTGACATTATCTTTGGTTACCCAATGTAGGGTGCGGTGGATCAGATGTACAGTCTTTGCTTCGTACCCAAAAGGTACTGAGTTCGATCACCCACGCTGCGCTTCGTGGCCTTGAGCAAGCCACCTCACCCTAGTCAATTTGCGCTGGGTTATTCAGTCTTCCCTTGGAATGCCCCTTGAGACAAATTTCCCCTATAGGAATAAAGGAATTTGTTTTTTTTTTTTTATATTTTTAGGTATCCAAACTAAATATCATTATACAAATAGCAAAATTAAATTACAAAGCCACATGTGACTTCCCCGAACCATGAAACTTTACACTTTATTTATCAAAATCAGAAAATAAAATTTTAAAAAAGTTAGGGGTTTTTTTAAGTTCTTTTTTTTGATGATTTGTGAAGAAAAATGAATCTTGGTTGGGGAAAAAAAAAAAGTTTTTTATACATGGCTGGCGCTTTGCACTGAGAAAGCTAGCAGTAGCAGACCCAATTTTGCTATTGAATCTTCACAGGGTGCTGATTTTAAAGGTATAAGTTTTTAACCATTAACTTAAATTCAGACAGAGAAAGAAACGTTTGAATAGGCCTCATTTTTTGATGATTTGTGAAAAAACTAAAACTTGTAATGGGGAAGAAAAAAACAGGCTTTTTTTTACAGGGCGCTTTGCGTTGAACTGGGTGGGGATCCTGACCTCATGTGGGCAGGAGGTACTTACTGTGGGCTTTTATCACCCCTGTCTGTTTCCAATTGCTTTCTGTCTTTGTCTTGGAAAGAGATTACTTGGTTTTGTCCTGACCTTGGCTGGGGGAAACAGTCAAATGTATAGTTATAGTTTTGGGAGATGATATTTTTTTTCCCTTTTAAAACATCTCTCTTGTTATGTCCTACTATGTAATTTTTTAAAACCCTGATTTTGTAAACATTTGAGTGTATTCCTCTTAGTGGGACCTGGTGTCCGGGTTGAGGCTTTTAGGTGATCTCAAACAAATACACTGATAGTGTGATAGATTACACTGATAGTGTGATAGTGGTTATTTTTCTTCAAGCCCCTTTTTAAATTGTACATCAAGAATGTCTTTACTATCCAAATTTTCTTCCTTTTTTACTGGCGCTGATATGACCCAAATGTGTTGCAAGTGCCGTAAAACCTTAAGAACAAAAACAAAACTTTACGTTGAAACAAACTAACAGGCCCAATTTGGGATATTTTATAATCATGAGGTCCTAAGCGATGGTTTTCTAATTATACTGTGGCGGAAGGGCTAATGGGTTGTTGGGTTTTTTTTTTGTTTAAAAGCATCAGAATTCCGGGCAACTCCGACTACACATATTTTTTGGCTCTAAGGGATTTTTGTTTGCAACTTGAGCTTTTTTATATAATATAATATTATAATTCAATATCCAATAAAAGTGCTCAAAGCGCTTTACAAACGGTCCCTACTGCAACAGATTACTTATTCATACGTTCGTACAAAATATCCACTGACACTGACTACAATATTCCGCATCAAAAACATCTCACACTCACAGACATTCGAGTTGCTTCCCAGACGGTCCCAGAAGAAAAAAATGTCTACACACCCAACATGGACGACTCAAAACTGTCATGTCCTTCTACATAATCTGTAGATAGAACGAAGATGAGTCACTCAAGCCTTTGTTATTGTATTTTGCCTCCGCGTTTGTGAGTGATTCTCACTAAACTGTATTAACTTGACTATAAACGTTTTATGGTCACAACACAGTTTTTGTGTGTTGGTCCGTTTTACTTTCGGATGGCAAAAGTTATGAGCTTCTTAGCCAAGCGCAAAACTATCGATAGAGTACCCATAGTGGGCAAGGGGGGGACTTGCTGTGTCTTGTATCCCCCCGATCTGGATGGGGTTCCTGACCTCCCATGTAGGGCATGGATAGTACTTTCTGTGTTTCTATCCCTGTATCTGGATGGGGTTCCTGACCTCCCATAGAGGGGGGGGGGGGGGGGGTACTTGCTGTGTCTTCTATCCCCCCGTGTATATGATGGGTTCCTGAAACCTCCCATAGGGGGGGGGGGGGGGGGGTACTCGCTATGTCCTTATCTATCCCCCTTATCTGTTTTCTGTCTTTGTCTTGGAATGAGGTTACTTGGCTTTGTCCTGACCTTGGACCGGAGTCTTTGGCTGACTGGGAGGGAAACCCGCTAAATGTATAGTTAAGTTTTTTGGGGACGATATTATATTTCCTTGAAAATAATTTTTTCATTTTTAACTGATTTGTAAACATCTGAGGTATTCTTTTAGTGGGATTTGTGCCGGTGTCTGGGTTTAGACTTTAGGTGATCTCAAACTAAGTACATTGATGGTATGCTTTGGAATCTATATCTGTTCCCTATTTGAACCATACCCCGTTGTCTTACTTTTTCTCTCACGTCCTTTTAATTGTACATCGAGACTGTTTTGCTACAATTTTCTTCCTTTTTACTGGCGCTGATAAAAATGAACTAAACATGTTGCAAAGCGCCGTAAAACCCTTAAAACAAACAAACAATCTGTGTAGAGCGGCGAGGGCTGGGCCCGAAGCCTGGACCGTGAAAATACAAACGAAGGAGTGATAATGGAGAGGCTTCGGATTGTTACAATACAGACTATACGTTTCGGATACAAACCCTTCGTCAGCACAACGGTCCAAATGGACGTGTGAAATACGACAATGGACGTTTCGGATACCCCGGGGGGG
>NW_027623920.1:0-9073 GCF_034508935.2 Berghia stephanieae | reverse complement strand
GAATTTTATTTTTTTTTTTTTTTGTTTCAGGGGGACTGAAAATTTTAAAGCCCGCGGGGAAATACTTCGCCCATTTTTTTTTTTTTTGTTTCAGAGGGGGCGAGAAAAAAAAGTCCCATGGAGAATATTTTGCATTTTTTTTTTTTTTTTTTCAGAGCCACCAAAAAAAAAGTCGAGGGGGGGAAAATATTCCATTTTTTTTTTTTTTTCGTTTCAAGGCGCGGCGCAAAATAAAAAGCCCGCATTGGGAATTTTTTCGCATTTTTTTTTTTTTTTTTTCGTTAAGCGCGACGCAAAAAAAAAGCCCAGGGAGAATACTTTCTTTTTTTTTTTTTTTTTTTTTTTGATTCAAGGGAGGGCGAATAAAAGTCCCATGGGAATATTTCGCATTTTTTTTTTTTTTGGGTTAGGGGGAAAGCGAAATAAAATCCGCGGGGAAAATTTCGTTTTCTTTTTTTTTTTTCGATTCAAGGCGGATGCAAAAAAAAAAGTCCCATGGGGGAATCTTTCGCTTTTTTTTTTTTTTTTTGTTTCAGGCGGGCTGCAGAAAAAAAATCCAGTGGAGAATCCTTTCCATTTTTTTTTTTTTTCAAGACGGGGGGACTGCAGAAAAAAGTCCATTGGGAGATTATTTCGCATTTTCTTTTTTTTTTTCGATTCAGACCCGGGGACTGCAAAATAAAATCCGCAGTGGGGAGAATACTTTCGCATTTTTCCCTTTTTTTTTCGTTTCAGGAGCGCGACTGCAGAAATAAAAAGTCCCAGTGGGAGAATATTTTCGCATTTTTTTTTTTTTTTTTTTCGTCAGAGCGGGACTGCAGAAATAAAAGTCCGCAGTGTGGGAATACTTCGCATTTTTTTCTTTTTTTTTTCCGATTAGAGCGGGGACTGCAAAATAAAAGTCCGCAGTGGGAGAATACTTTCGCATTTTTTTTATTTTTTTTTTTGATTCAGAGCGGGACTGCAGAAATAAAAAATCGCAAGGGGAGTTACTTTCGCATTTTTTCTTTTTTTTTCGATTAGAGCTGGACTGCAGAATTTAAAAAAGCCCGGCAGTGGAGTTATTTCGCATTTTTTTTTGTTTCAGTGGGGACTGCAGAAATAAAAGTCCGCAGTGGGAGAATATTTGGCTTTTTTTTTTTTTTTTTTTTCAATTCAGAGCAAACTGCAAAATAAAAAATTCCGCAGTGGAGAATACTTTCGCATTTTTCTTTTTTTTTTTTTTTTCAGAGCGGGACTGCAAAAAAAAACCCCGAGGGGGGAAATATTTTCCTTTTTTTTTTTTTTTTCTTTTCAACGGGAACTGCAGAAAAAAAAGCCGCATGAAAAATACTTTCTTTTTTTTTTTTTTTTGTTAACGCGGACTGCAAAAAAAAAAGCCGCAGTGGAAATATTTTTGAAATTTTTTTTTTTTTATTTGTTGAGGGGACTGCAGAAAAAAAGCCCGGCTGGGAGAATACTTTCGCATTTTCTTTTTTTTTTTCGTTTCAAGCGCGGACGCAGAAAAAAAAGTCCGAGGGAAAATATTTCGTTTTTTTTTTTTTTTTCGATTCAGAGCGCGGACTGCAGAAATAAAAAGTCCTGGGAGAATAACTTTCTGCATTTTTTTTTTTTTCGTTAGCGGACTGCAAAAAAAGTCCGCATGGGAGATATTCGATTTTTCTTTTTTGCAGCGGGACTGCAGAATAAAAAGTCCGCAGGGAGATATTCGCTTTCTTTTTTTTCGTTAGAGGGATGCAAATAAAAAGTCCGCAGTGGAGAATCTTTCGCATTTTATTTTTTTTTTGTTTAAGCGGAAAAATAAAGTCGATGGAGATACTCCATTTTTTGTTTTTTTTCGTTGACGCGGCTCAAATAAAAATCGGCAGGGGAATACTTTCATTTTTTTTTTTTTCGTTCGACGCGACTGCAGATAAAAAATCGCAGGGAGAATACTTTCGCATTTTTTTTTTTTTAAGCGCGACTGCAGATATAAAATCGCGTGGGAGAATACTTCTCATTTTTTTTTTTTGTTAGGGGCCTGCAGAATAAAAGCCAGTGGAGAATATTTCCATTTTTTTTTTTTTTTCGATTAGAGCGCGATGCAAATAAAAGTCCGCAGTGGAGAATCTTTCGCTTTTTTTTCTTTTTTTTCGTCAGAGCGGACGAGAAATAAAAATCGATGGAGAATACTTTCGCATTTTTTTTTTTTTTTTTTTTCAGAGGGACTGCGAATAAAAGTCGATGGAAACTTTCCATTTTTTTTTTTATTCAGAGGGAGCAGAAATAAAGTCCGCGTGAAACTTTCGCATTTTTTTTTTGATTCAGAGCGCGGACTGAGATATAAAAGTCCGCAGTGGGAATCTTCGCATTTCATTTTTTTTTTCGTCAACGGGACTGCAGAAAAAAGTCCGCATGGAAATACTTCGCATTTTTTTTTTTGTAAGCGCGGACTGCAGAAAAAAAGTCGCAGTGGAGAATACTTGCATTTTTTTTTTTCAGACACGACTGCAGAAAAAAAAGTCGCAAGGGAGAATACTTTGCATTTTTCTTTTTTTTTGTCAGAGCCGACTGCAGAAATAAAGTGCAGGAATACTTTCGTTTTTTTTTTTCGATTCGAGCGCGACTGCAGAATAAAAAGTCGCAGTGATCTTTCGATTTTCTTTTTGTTTAGAGCGGGACCAAATAAAGTCCCAGGGAGAATACTTTCGCTTTTTCTTTTTTTTTCGATTCAGAGCGGACTGCAAATAAAGTCCGCAGTGGAGATACTTCCATTTTTTTTTTTTTTTTTTCAAGAGCGCGACTGCAAATAAAAAGTCCGCATGGAGAATACTTTCGCATTTTTCTTTTTTTTTCTTCAAGCGCGGACGAAAAAGTCGCAGTGAGAATTTCGCATTTTCTTTTTTTTCGTTCAGAGGCGAGCAGAATAAAGTCGCAGTGGAGAATACTTCGCATTTTTTTTTTTTTTTGTTCGAGGGACTGCAGAATAAAAATCGCAGTGGAGAATACTCGCATTTTTTCTTTTTTTTTGATTCAGAGCGGGACTGCAGAATAAAACCGCAGTTAGAACTTTCCATTTTTTCTTTTTTTTTTTCAGAGCGCGACGCAAATATAAAGTCGAGTGGAGATACTTTCCTTTTTTTTTTTTTTTTGTTCAAGCGCGGACTCAAATATAAAGTCGCAGGGGAGATATTTCCTTTTTTTTTTTTTTTTCGTTGAGGCGGCTGCAGAAAAAAAGTCGAGTGGAATACTTTCCATTTTTTTTTTTTTTTCGATTAGAGCGGACTGCAGAATAAAAAGTCGCAGTGGAGATATTTTGCTTTTTTTTTTTTTGATTCAAGCGGCGCGAATAAAAAGTCCCAGAGGGAATTTCGCATTTTCTTTTTTTTTTTCGATTCAGAGCGGGAGAGAAATAAGTCGGGAGAACTTCGCATTTTTCTTTTTTTTTCGATCAGCGGGACTGCAGAATAAAAGTCCGGGAAAACTTCGCAATTTTTTTTTTTCAACGGCGCAGAAAAAAAAGTCCGCATGGAGAATACTTGATTTTCCTTTTTTTATTCAGAGCGCGGATGAGAAATAAAAAGTCCGCAGTGAGAAACTTTCGATTTTTTTTTTTTGTTCAGAGCGGGACTGCAGAATAAAAATCCGCAGTGGAGAATACTTTCGCATTTATCTTTTTTTTTTTTGTTGAGCGGACGCATAAAAAAAGTCCCATGGAGAATACTTTCGCTTTTTTCTTTTTTTTTTTGATTCAGAGCGCGGACTGCAGAAAAAAAAAGTCCGCATGGAGAATACTTTCGCATTTTCTTTTTTTTTGATTAGAGCGCGGATGCAAAAAAAAATCCGCATGGGAAATCTTGCTTTTTTTTTGATTCAGAGCGCGACTGCAGAAAAAAATCCATGGAGATATTTCATTTTTTTTTTTTGATCAGAGCGGGACTGCAGAAAAAAAAGTCCATGGGAAACTTCGCATTTTTTTCTTTTTTTTTCGATCAGAGCGGCTGCAGAATAAAAAGTCGCAGTGGAGATACTTTCGCTTTCTTCTTTTTTTTTTCGATTCAGAGCGCGGATGCAAAATAAAAGTCGCAGGGGATACTTTCGCATTCTTTTTTTTTTTTTTCAAGCGCGGAGCAAATTAAATCCGCGGGGAAAACTTTCGCATTTTTCTTTTTTTTTCGATTCAAGCGCGACTGCGAAATAAAGCCCATGGAAATACTTCGCATTTTTTTTTTTTTAGACGGGACTGCAGAATAAAGTCCGCAGGGAGAATACTTGCATTTTTTTTTTTTTTTTAAGGGACTGCGAAATATAAAGTCGCATGGAGAATATTGCATTTTTCTTTTATTTTCGTTAGAGCGATGCAAAATAAAAATCGCAAGGGAGAATACTTGCATTTTTTTTTTCGATAGGCGATGCAGAAAAAATCCGCGGGAGAAATTTCGCATTTTTTTTTTTTTTTTAAGCGGGACTGAGAATAAAAAGTCGCAGGGAGAATATTTCGCATTTTTTTTTTGATTCAGAGCCGGAGCAAAATAAAAAGTCCGCAGGGAGATCTTTCGCATTTTCTTTTTTTTGTTCAGAGCGGACTGCAGAAAAAAAGCCGAGTGGAGAATACTTTGCATTTTCTTTTTTTTTCAGAGCACTGCAGAAAAAAAAGTCGGAGTGGAGAATACTTTCTCTTTTTTTTTTTTTGATCAGAGGACTGCAAAATAAAAGTCGGAGGGAGAATACTTTCGCATTTTTTTTGTTCGAGGAGCAGAATAAAAAGCCCGCAGTGGGAAACTTTCGCATTTTTTTTTTGATTCAGAGGGCTGCAAATAAAGTCCAGTGGAATTTTCGCATTTTCTTTTTTTTTTCGATTCAGAGGCGGCGCAGATATAAAAAGTCCGCAGTGGGAAATATTTCGCTTTTTTTTTTCGTTTCAACGGGACGCAGAAAAAATCCATGGATACTTCGCATTTATTTTTTTTTTTTTTCGTTCAGACCGACAGCAAAAAAAAAAGTCGCAGTGGAGAATACTTCGCATTTTTCTTTTTTTTTTTCGATCAGAGCGCGGACTGCAAAAAAAAGTCGCAGTGGAAATTCTCGCTTTTTCTTTTTTTTCTTAGAGCGCGACTGCAAAAAAAAAGTCCCAGGGGAATATTTTCGATTTTTTTTTTTTTCGATTAAGCGGACTGCAGATATAAAGTCCGCAGGGAATATTTCGCATTTTCTTTTTTTTTTTCAAGCGGACCGAAATAAAAGTCCGCAGTGGAAATATTTCGCATTTTTTTTTTTTTAGAGGGGATGCAAAATAAAAGTCCGCAGTGGAATTCTTTGCATTTTCTTTTTTTTCGTTCAAGCGCGGACGCAGAAAAAAAGTCCGATGGAGAATACTTCCATTTTTTTTTTTTTTGTTTCGAGCGCGACTGCAGATAAAATCGGAGTGGAGAATACTTTGCATTTTTTTTTTTTTTTTTTTTCATACGCGACTGCGATAAAAAGTCCGCATGGAGAATACTTTGCTTTTTTTTTTTTTTTGTTCAAGCATCAGAAAAAAGTCCGGGGGAAATATTTCCATTTTTTTTTTTTTTTTTGTTTCAGACGCGACTGCGAATAAAAGTCCATAGAATACTTCATTTTTTCTTTTTTTCGATCGAGCGCGCTGCAGAAAAAAAAGTCCGCAGTGGGAGAATACTTTCGCATTTTTCTTTTTTTTTTGTTCAGAGCGACTGCAAAAAATCGCAGTGGAAATACTTTCGCATTTTTTTTTCATCAGGGGACTGCAGAAAAAAAATCCATGGAAATCTTCGCATTTTTTTTTTTGATCAGAAGGGACCAGAAAAAGTCGCAGTGGGAGAACTTCGCTTTTTCTTTTTTTTTTCGATTCAGACGCGACTGCAGAAATAAAGTCGCAGTGGGAATACTTCCATTCTTTTTTTTTTCGTTCACCGGACTGCAGAAAAAAAGTCGCAGGAGAATACTTTCGCATTTCTTTTTTTTTTGTCAGACCGACTGCAGAAATAAAAGTCGCAGTGGAGAATACTTGCATTTTATTTTTTTTTTTCGATTCAAGCCGACTGCAAAATAAAGTCCGCAGGGAAATCTTGATTTTTTTTTTTTTTCAGAGCCGGCTGAGAAATTTAAAGTCCGCAGTGGAGAATACTTCGATTTTTCTTTTTTTTCGATTCAGAGCGCGGACTGCAGATATAAAAAGTCCGCAGTGGGGAATACTTTGCATTTTTCTTTTTTTTTTTTTTGTTCAAGCGGGACTGCATAATAAAAGTCCGCAGTGGAGATACTTCGCATTTTTCTTTTTTTTTCGTTCAGAGCGCGGACTGCAGAAATAAAAAGTCCGCAGTGGGAGATACTTTCGCATTTTTTCATTTTTTTTTTTTTTCGATTCAGAGCGCGGGACTGCAGAAATAAAAGTCCGCAGTGGAGAATACTTTCGCATTTTCTTTTTTTTTTTTCGATTCAGAGCGCGGACTGCAGAAATCATTTTAAATTTTCGTTCAGGGAGACTCTAATTTGTTTTCTTTTTATTTTTCGATATTCTCTTTATTTTTTAAATAAGTCGGCAGTGGAGAAATAAATTTCGCATGTTTTTTTCTTTTTTTTTTTTCAGAGCGCGGACGGCAGAAATATAAAGTCGAGTGGGAGAATACTTTCGCATTTTTCTTTTTTTTTTTCGATTCAGAGCGGGACTGCAGAATAAAAAGCCCGCAGTTGAGAATACTTTCGCATTTTTTTTTTTTTTTTCGATTGAGAGCGCGACTGCAGAAAAAAAGTCCGCAGTGGAGATTACTTTCGCATTTTTTTCTTTTTTTTTTTCGATTCAGAGCGCGGACTGCAGAAATGAAAATCCGCAGTGGGGAATCTTTTCGCATTTTTTTTTTTTTTTTCGATCAGAGGGGAATGCAGGAAATAAAAGTCGCAGTGTGAAACTTTTCGTTTTTCGTTTATTTTATTCAATTCAACGCGCGACTGCAGAAATTATAAATCCCTTTGGAGATACAGACGGGACAATTAAAATCCTGTATTTTTGATATTACTTCTTTTTGTTTTGCATAAAAAAGCGCAGGGGAGAATACTTTAATTTTCCTTGTTATTTCGATTTCGAGCGCGACTGCAAATTTTAATCGAGTGAGAGAATACTTTCGATTTTCCTTTTTTGTTAGAGCGGGACTTGCGAAATATAAATTCCCATGGTGAATACTTCGCATTTTTTTTATTTTAGTTTCAGAGGTACTTCGATTTATATATTTTTCGAGTGGAGGGAATTCTCATTTTGTTTTTTCGATTGGGGGAACTTGCAAATATAAAGTTGTTTGGAGAGACCTTTCTAATTTTTTCCTTTATATTTCGAGGGGACTCAGTTTAATTAAGCGCGATAGAATACTACGCTCTTTTTTTTTTTTTCGATTCGAGCGCTTTATCTCTAATTGAAAAGCCCGATGCGAAATAAATTCCCGGCAGATTTCGCTTTATTTTTTTTTCGAATTCGGGAAGGGATCTGAAATATTAAAGTCGCGCGGAGAAACTTTGCATTTTGTCTTTTTTTTTCGATTACAAAAAAGCGCGAGTGCAGAAATATATTCGCATTTGATTTTTCGCAATTTTCCCTATTTTTAAGATTCAGAGGGCGGACTGCAGAAATTAAAATCCAAGGGAGAATATTTCGACTGTTTTTTTCATTCATGAGCGGGGATGAGAAATAAAAAGCCATGGAGAATTTCTTTTCGCATTTATCTTTTTTTTTTCGTTCAGACGGGCCCTGCAAGAAATTAAATTCGCAGTGAGAAATACTTTCGTATTTTCCCGGTTTTTTTTTGATCAGAGCGGGACTGCAGAATAAAAAGTCCGCAGTTTCAATACTTCGATTTTCTTTTTTTTTTTTCCCGTGTTTCAGACGACTGAAATATAAATTCAGGGGGAAATAATTCTCATTTTTGTTTTTAACGATCAGAGGGGCCGACTGCAGAATATTTCGGCAGTTCGCAAATACTTTTTTTTTTCTTTTTTTTTTTTCGATTAAGTTGGCCGACTGCAGAATAAAAATCCGCAGTGAGAGAATACTTTCGCATTTTTTTTTTTTTTTTTCGATTCAGACGCGGACTGCAGAAATGAAAAGTCCGTCGGGGAAACTTTCGCATTTTTCTTTTTTTTTTTTTCCGATTCAGAGCGGGAAATGCGAATATAAAGTCGCGAGAAAACTTTCGCATTTTATCTTTTTTTTCGATTCACAGCGCGGACTGCAGAAATATAAAGTCCGCATGGGAGAATACTTTCGCATTTTTCTTTTTTTTTTTTTCAGAGCGCGGGACTGCAGAAATAAAAGTCCGCAGTGGGAGAATAGTTTCGCATTTTTTTTTTTTTTTTCGATCAGAGCGCGGACTGCAGAAATAAAAGTCCGCAGTGGAGAATCTTTCGCAATTTCTGTTTTTTTTTTTCGTTTCAGAGGCGGACTGCAGAATATAGTCCGCAGTGGAGAATATTTCGCATTTTTTTTTTTTTTTTCGATCAGAGCGCGGACTGCAGAAATAAAAAGTCGCAGTGGGAGAATATTTCGCATTTATCTTTTTTTTGTTCAGAGCGGGACTGCAGAAAAAAAGTCCGCAGTGGGAGATACTTGCGATTTTCTTTTTTTTCGATTCAGAGCGCGACTGCAGATAATAAAAAGTCCGCAGTGGAGAATACTTTCGCATTTATTTTTTTTTTTTTGTTCAGAGCGGGACTGCAGAATAAAAGTCCGCAGTGGAGAATACTTTCGCATTTTTTTTTTTTTTCGAGAAGCCGGATGCAGACAAAAAAATCCGCATGGGAGATATTCATTTTCATTTTTTTTTCGATTAGAGCGCGGACTGCAGAAATAAAAGTCCAGTGGAGAATACTTTCGCTTTTTTCTTTTTTTTTGTTCAAGCCGGACTGCAGAAATAAAAAGTCCGCATGGGAGAATACTTTCGCATTTTTTTTTTTTTTCGATTCAGAGCGCGGACTGCGTATAAAAAGTCGAGTGGGAGAATACTTTCGCATTTTCTTTTTTCGTTCAGAGGCGCGGACTGCAGAAATTAAGTCCGCGTGAGAGAATATTCGCATTTATCTTTTTTTTTTT
>NW_027623919.1:0-9063 GCF_034508935.2 Berghia stephanieae | reverse complement strand
TTTCTTATTTTGCAATGGAGTCATTTAAATCGATCGAGATTTAAAGGGACGGTTTTGGGGCCAAAATTTTAAAAATAGGGGTTTTTTTTCCAAGTCGGAAAAAGCGGTTTGCGTCAAAATTGTTTTTTGCCATTCCCAATCAAAGGTTACTTCTCGTTTAATTCTTTCCCCGAAATCAAAAGGTGAACGTTACAGTCGATTTGGGGGGTTTTGTTTTTTAAATTGTTGTTGTTTTTATTTTTTTTATTTTTTTTCTTTTATTTTTTTTTTTGTGTGGTTAAAACTATTTGTTATTGTTTTTCAACCCACAAATCGGAACTTTTTGCCCGAACCAAAAATATTATGTCGTACTCGACAAAACCCATCTCAATAATTTTTAGGCCAAAAAAACCTTTTTTGGAAATATCGTAATGAAAATGTCAACAAACTATCAAAAAAGTTTAAAACCGGGGTTCTTTAAAGAGTTGCGGAATAAATTAAGTTTGGGTCAGTTTATTATAGTCTTTCATGCTGGTCAAAATTTTAAAGGAAACTGATTTTATTTTTTTCGACGAGATAATTTTTTTAAAATGTTTTTCGTTTTCCCCATTAAACAAATTGGGTAATTATTTTTAAATTATATATCTGTGCCTCTAAATCTTTCCCTTCAAAATGTTTCGGCGTTTCTGTAAAAACGATTTCCTATTCAAAAAGAGCTTTTTATAATAAATATGTATTTAAAAGACGCCCCACCTTTTAGCAGGGTGCTGATAATAGAAGCTTTTAGGGGTTGTTAGCATTGATGTAATGGGGTTTTTTGGCCCCTTGGGGTCTAGGTCTTTTTTTACAGGAACCCCTTAAAAATTTGGTTTCAAACCTGCAAATAAGTACCTTGACTTAGAAAAAATAAATAAATAGAATGAATACATTAAAAAAACGGATGTAAATTAATAAATTGCAAAATTTGCATCACATTTTTTCCAAAAAAAAAAGAAAAAAATAATATTTTAAAAAAAACCCTTACCTATTAAGTAAAAAAAATAACATAATTATATTTACAAGTCGAACATCCCCGCTTTACCACCGTAACAAAAATGTTATCATTTTTCTTTTTAAAGCTCTTAGAAAAAACTTAAAAAAAAATATAAATAAACGACCTCCTCTCACGACTTGTTTTTTGTTTCGTTTAAAATAAAATCATGAAACAGACAAAATAAAAATTATTCATTGACTCCAGACAGGGTTGGCTGTTTATTAATATTTGGTTTTATGTTTCATTTCCTTCTGCACTGTTTAAGCCCACATGATATGACTCAAACATGGCATTCCTATTCGGGGTTGTAGCCCCACAAAAGGGTCTTTTAGATTTAGGCTAGTAAATTATGAATCCATTAAATGACCCACAACCTGCAAAAATTATCAAAATCGTTAGGTCTCGGGCGACGTGCACTTATTGCAAGTCGATAACTCAATTCCTTATGGGCTCATTGTTGTAATGGAAATCTAAAAAAAAAAAAAAAACAAAAAAAAAAAAACAACCCCCCCCCCCCCAAAAAAAAAAAAAAACAAACCGCAAAATAATGTCGATTACAACGTTAAACTAGTGAATTCGGATGTCAGACCCTGCTACATGTACACGGTACCAGTGTCAGGTTAAGTATTGTCACAAGGATTAGGTCCGTTTAATCGATCGATTATGAAGAATAAGTTTTCGGGCCTTTAAAAAAAAAATATCGAGTTTCGAAGTTTTTACGAAACATTGTCTTTGTTTTTTTGACTGATCAATATTATATGAAAAAAAAATTTTTGGGCTAAAGTGAAATTTTGGGCAATGTGCTGAAGCCTCGGGTTAAGAATTTTTACCACAGCTGTGTCCCATTTTAATCGATCGATGTTGTATGAAGTGAAATTTTTTGGTCCAATTTTTAAAATGTCGTTTTGCTAGTGTAACAGTTGTTAAGATTTTATTTCATGTAATGGAGAAAGTATGCGATTGCCAACCCGAAGCAGATGTTGTATAATTTTTACAGTGCATTTTCCACAGGTGATATAAACCGGGACTTTGTGACAGGTTGCTTCTCAAAGCACCAGATAAAAATCTAATTGAAATGTGAAACAAATAATTTAACCAAAATTTAAATAAGAGTGGGGCGGAATCCTTTGATTTATTGTATTTACGCAGGGTAAAGTAATGTTGCTGCTCGAAAGCTCGAAGAAATAAATAACAATGTGAAAGTGAATGTGAGCTTCAATTTAATTACGAAACAGATGAATTGACGTTTCGGTTTCCCCTTATCAACAAAAAAGGATGAATGAAACACTACAGATGATGAGATAATGTGGTAGTGGCGTTGTAACAGCGATGCAGAAAATACACAACCCCTAGAGAAAAGATATGGCCTCTGCGTCGGCCCGCTAGAAGAACTCAAAAGGACGAATAGAAAAAAGGGCTCCAGATTAAAAGCATACGAGAAAAGAAAAAGAAGAAGAAAAGAAAAGAAGAAGGAAGAAGAAGAAAAAGAAGAGAAGAAGAAGAAGAAGAAGAAAAAGAAGAAGAAGAAAGAAGAAGAGAAGTTTTGTATCTTCGGCTAACGCCATTGTAAGCTGGGAATAGAGAAAAAAATTAGCTTTTTGTAGAGCGCAATATCCACTAAACGTGCTCAAAGTCATCCCCCAGACAACAGAAATGCTTTAAAAAGTAGGATGGGACATGACGCCTGTTTGACAATATATTTTCAATTTTCCCGACAAAAGCTGTTATCGGGCCCGGTACTAATTTTTACATCTGAGTGCGGTGAGAGAATGTGAGTAAAAAGAACCTTTTTCCAAGGACTCAACTAAGCGCCACTCAGAGCGGGACTCGAACACAGAAACCTACCAATCCGAGGGAAACTGCACATAGCCGCACCACAGTAATGAAGGAAAGTAATGTAGAAGATTGTTATGCAGCCACATAATAATTTTATAACTCATTTGATTCAATAATTTTAGTACATGAATAACAAAAATCTTTAGAAATCGATTTAAACATGGAATCGATACCATTTTTACCGATAAGAAAATGATTTTGGTTGTATTTCATACCGAATGCAATCCATCTTTCCCTTTTCTCACAAGTGGGTTGGGTGCCAAGTCGAAAAGCAATAGTGGGAAAAATTACAGCGTGAAATTGATATTTTACATTGGAGAAGTTGATTGTTGTTTTGTTTTTTTCTTACTGGAGATGACTCATGGGGAGTTTTTCCCCCTGGTCTCGGGGAATGTGGGTTTATAATAATACTTCATGTACCCGACACAATTCTATTTCTTTTCGCCTCTTCTGGTATTTTTGCATGTGTATTCTTTAACTCACTCAAACCTAGAGATTTTTGCTATTTTTCATTTTGGGAAAAAAACGTATTAAAAATGGCATGTACGTAGGAAGTTTTATTCAACTACCATTAACGTGTAAAAACTAAAAGCATAGCTTTGATACTACGCCTATAATTTGTCTCATAGAAATGTAATAAAAAAAGGCATGGAGAAAAGTAGCCCGGGGAGACTACGGATATAGTCGGTGTTAGGGTGAGTGAGTTAAAAACAACACAAACAGAATGATCCCGGTTTTATGAATCCATAGCCCAAAGGAGACACAACAATAAAGCGATCTAAACAGAAATTCTGTAATCATCTATAAATTTAAGAATCTCAGCTGAAGACGGGTTAACCAAAAAAAAATCTTATAAATGCATGCTTTCTTTACTGGGGTTCTTTGCTTTTTTCCAATATTTTAAATTCAAGTCTTCTAGCAATGCTCATATACTCTTTACTTGCCTTGTTAGTGTTATACATATATTCTATTTTTCTTAACCCTCTCTTTGCTTACCAACCATAGGAAAATTCGTCCATTCGTTACGATCCAACCAGCACTTTTATCAATTAGATTTTTTTTTAGTAAATCACACAATTAAAGTTTTATTTTAGCTATAAAACGTGACACTGTGTTGTAGAGTTAATTTTTGCTGATCAATATTATGCATAGAATGTTTTTGTTGCTTTTCTGTTTGATTAAGAAATAACTATTTTTTTGTTTTGTTGGTAGGTGTGAAATTTGGGGAGAATTCTGAAATGTCTGGTAAGGAAAGGGTTAAATTCCTTGGTGTGTGAACGCCATTTCCCACTAGAGTTAAAAAGCTGTTCACACAAGATTTGGTTTGTATCAAATTGAATTTTTCTTTTTTATAAAAGTGATCCCCCTGAAATTGCTTCCACGTTTGTTTTTAAGAGCTAAAATTTAAAACAAGCATGAAGTTGAAACTAACGCAGGTAAATAAGTTGTTATTCTTCGTTGTCGGAAAAACCACGATTCCTGTTTTAAAAAATAGTGTCTAAATTCTTTTCATCCCACTCAGTGATAATTTAAAATGATTGTAAAAAGTAAAAGTTTATTGTGGCATTAGTCAGTTTGGAATACAGCATATCTTGAATAAACGACGCCAACAGCCAATAAAGTTTCGATTTATCCACACAAAAAATTCATGTTAAGCAAAACAATCTGAAATGCATGATTTTAGAAGGAAATAAAATAAGTTTTTTTGTTTTGTTTTTTTTTAAATCGAAGAAATACTCTTCAGAGCCAGGGTGTGAAAATGTCGCATAGGATTAAAGCCAAGTTTAATTATGTAATAAGTGTCACAGCTCAAATAGTTACAATCTCGTTATTATAGGTTATGGAAAAACTCTCAAATGACACAATATAAACTCCATTTTAAAAATGTTAAAAAACCTCCCCTGGTCATATTTCAATTTAAAAAAACGAGAGAGCAGGCACCAGTGTAAGATAAAGATCTGAACAAGTGTGTAAAAACAGATACCAAAAAAGCAAGATAGAAAAAAAACAAGAAGAAAAAAACATCCCAAAAAAATCATCTACCTAGACTGTGGATCGAATCTCTTTAGCCCCAGTCCAGGTAGACTAATGTTTTGGGGTGGTTTTTTTCCTGTACCTGTTCGATTCCCAGTCCAGGATTTTTTCTTGTATTATTCTTTTTTTGCATTGTCTGGCACTTTTCTTACACACTTGCACAGATCATATTTCTTTATCCGACTTGCAATACGATTCAATAGTCTGAGTCACGCGCCCGGCAACGGCGGCAATCTTGGGTTTTAAATAAGAAAAATCATTACTTTTTTTGTCTTCATGTTGGCTAGAACTTTTCATATTTCCTTGTGATCAGAATGTGTAAAAGTCAAAACAAATCAAATTTATGGGTTTTTCCCTCTGGATACGCCTTTATGCTCGCCGGAGAAATATTTCATACGGGGGTCCGCCATTGTTCCGATAATTTAAGCCAAGTGTTACTAGTTACCATTTCGTCATTAGGAAAAGGGAAGTGACGTTACGACTGTTGCAGAGTATTTAGTACATTTGAAACAAGGCAATGTTTACTTATACAAATCTGAAATGTTTTCATTGGTGTACAAGGGAGACAAATCTCCTAAACCAACGCTGATTATTGTCCATAACATCAATTTAGAATTCAATCTATGATTGCAAAAAGTTAAACTTCTTAAACTCCAGAATGATAAAATAAAACCCCGTGTTAGGACATAACTGTGTTAATATTTATTGTGCCTTATACGGTCGAGTGTATGACACTAGCTTTCGGAATCGGAAGGTCCTGGGTTCGAGCTTCGTCCCCCTCGGCGCATAGTTGAGTCCTTGAAAAAGGCTCTTTACTCCACATTCTCTCACCGTATCTCAGGTGTAAGATGAGTACCTGGCCGTTAACAGCGTTGTATCTCTCTCCAGAAAAAAATTGCAATATAGCCTAACAGGCGTCATGTCCCGTTCAGCATGTTATGTGTTGCTGTTGGTTATGGGACCACTTGTAAAGCGATTCGAGCATGTTTAGTGGATATTGCGCTATGTAAAAGTTCAAGTTTAATATACGATTATGAAGTTCTATATTCAAATATTCGCCGAAAGTTCAGCCTAGATTTAGAACGACATAAAAACAGGTTGATCTAAGCAGAAACCGATTAATCAGATAACGACGAATATGAAATCATTATACAGCTCTGTACCTTTACTCTTACGTCATGTGGAATTTCAAATCTTATAGATTTTTCAAAAATCTTTAAAACTCTGACAGCAAAATAACAGTGATAACCTGCGTTTTATCTCGGAAATTGGATTTGAAAATATGACAAGTTCGATTTTTTTCATCCTCTTGTTAAAGGTCAGAAAACCGTTTTATATATCGGATCAATCTTATTCGATCGCCTTTATACATCTATTCGTAAACAGGTATGACAATTTTAATTTCTGTGTCATATCAAAGACAGGCGTAGAGATCTTTGTGTGTGTGGTGGTGTGTTGTGTGTGTGTGTGGTGTGTGTGTGTGTGTGTGTATGAGGGAGAGGGGATGTGGAGGAGGAATTGGACAAGCGATAGGTTTTTATGTTCATTTTTTCCTCATTAAAAAGTTATGACGGTCATCACACCATGAAATACTATTCCGAACATTGGGTTCTGTCCCTTGATGTTTGGAAAACCAATTTTTTATTTGATTTTGAGAGTAGGACAGACTACAATATTATTTCTTTATTAGTACTTTGGAACCATCCAGCTCTTGGAGCCTGGATCTATCAAGATTTATGTTTCGCTAAACGGATACTAGCAGTTGCTTCCTACCCTTTGAATAGTACAACATTATGTCTGTCGTAAAGCACTTTTGTTGTTATGAAATACACCACACAGACACACACCACACACACACCCAAAACACACACACACACACACACACACACACACACACAAATAAAAAAATCACACTGTTTCAATTTATCTACGTTTATGACAGAATGTGATCAAGAAGGTTCAACTGTTTTCTTTTATTTTATTCAATTCTCATTTTTAAGTGAAACACTGAAAGAAAAAGTTAATTTTACATACGCGTAGATCCCTGTCCTGTGTGTGTATTTTTGTATCGTTAGTTGATAATTACCCTAGAATTGAAGGGATTTGGAAACGATCAAAAGCCATGTGGTATTTCTATTTATTTTGAACAAGTGTAAGTACTAGTGTGTGTATTTAGAAATGCAATGCAGACTTTTATTGAACAGTTTTTTTTAAAGCACATCAATTTACGGGATAAATACAATCTTTCTTATGATAAGCATATTGGTTGGGTATTGGTAGTATTGGATCAGAAATGGATGGAAGGATAGATGAATGGATGGATGGATGGATAAAGGAATGGATTGGTGGATGGATGGATGAAAGAATGATTGGTGGATGATGATAGAATGGATGATGGATGGGTGGATGTTGCCTCCATAATGATATAAACTCGAATTTCCCTTACACAAACCGTTATTATCATTTTTTCTATTCTACAATTATATCGTAGGAGGAATGTTTATACAGAGTTGAGAGTTGTATTAATTCACTTCTTAAATAAAGTTGAGCTCTTATATACGCAATACCACTAAACGTGCTCAAAGCGCTTTACAAAGGATTCCTGACAAGCAGCAACACGTAACATGTAGAACGAGACATGACGCCTGTTAAGTGATAATACAATGTTTTCCCGACAGAGACAACGTTGTTAATGACCAGGTACTCATTTTACACCTGAGCACGGTGAGAGAGTGTGAGTAAAGAGTATTTTTCAAGGACCCAACTATGCGCCAAGAGAGTGTCATACCACAAAACCACATAGCCGCACAGATATACGATCTGACAACGGGCTGAGAATTTGTTATCGCAGACAAGTCACTTAAGAACCCAACAGCAGTGGGCCATATCTATAATTGGATTAGTACTGGAAAAAAAGCGCATTGTTATAAACCAGCATCAAATGGAAGGACTGGCCATCAATTCTTACCGTTTGATGCTACAGAAAACAATAAAAAGACCGGTCAAGTTGATCTTATTGTTCTTAAAGACTTCCATTTTAAAACCGCATAATCTCGACATTGACAATGCTTACAATCTTTTGACTTTCGTTAAAGTGGACACACAAATACCAATCGGCCACAGGAGGCCATGACAATGGTCAGCAATCAGACAGAGTGTGACTGGGTGACCTGGTTTGCAGTTAGATCTCAGTACGAACCATCCATTAGTGGGTCCTCTATTTAATTCTTGTTGATGAACTGTCGTGGTGGATCTCCTATCAAAATACAATTACTGTCGTCCTTGTCTGGGTGGTAGGGGAGATTTATAATGTGGGTAAGATAGGGGAGAATGGATGGTGGGTGGATGAAGGAATGGATGGATGGATGGATGGATGAATGAATGAATGAATGGATGGATGGATGTATGGTTGAAGGAATAGTTGGATGGATGGGTGGATGGATAGATGAATGGATGGATGGGTGGATAGATGGATGGATGGATGAAGGAATGGATGGATGGGATGAATGGATGGATGGATAGATCGATGAGATGTATAGATGTATGTATGTAGATGGATGGAGGATGGATGGATGGATGGATGGATGGACGAATGGGATGGATGATGAATGGATGGATAGATGGATGAAGGAATGGTGGATGGTTGGATGATTGGTGGATGGATGAATGATGCATGGATGGATGGATGGATGGATGAAGGAATGTATTGGTGGATAGATGGATGAAAAGAATGATGGACTTTGTAATAATGAGTAGATGTATGGATGAATGATTGATGAATAGAATGATTGATAGATGGATGGATGGATGGATGAATGGATGGATGAAGGAATGTATTGGTGGATAGGTGGATGGAATGAATGATAGACGCATTAATAATGAGTGGATGGATGGATGAAGAGATTGTGCATTAATCATGATGAAACCGCGGAAATACGATCTATAAATGTCCATATTTTTTTTAAAGCATAAAGGGGAAAAAAATGAAATCTCTTGCAGTCGAGACAGCGAAGTCTGGTTTGCCGCACAACACATTTGGCCATTAAAAACAACCTTCAAATAAATTATTTGAAATAATTCTGGCTTGTTGAAAAATATGAAATATAGACTTCTTTGAAAAGATTCAGTATGAGGGGTTTTTCTCAGATTTGGATTGATGGCAAGCAAAGGGAAAATTCTAA
>NW_027623918.1:0-9074 GCF_034508935.2 Berghia stephanieae | reverse complement strand
TTTTATATTTTTATTTTTATTAAAATTAAAATTTATTTATTTTTATTTTTTTTTTTTTTTATATATTTATTATATATTTTTATTATATTTAAAATAATTTTTATTTTAATATTTTTAAAAAAAATTTATATTTTTTTAATAATATTATATATATTATATATTAAATAATATTATTATCTTTATATATTATATTATTCTATATTTAATTAAAATTTATTTATATATTTTTTTTTTATTTTTATTTTAAAATAAAGGTTTTTTTATTTTATAATAATAAAATAAATATTTATTTATTATATATATAATATAAATTGAATTTATATATATAATTATATATATTATATTATTATATTTTATATATATTTTTAATATATTTAAATATTTATTTATTTTTATTTTTATATTTTATATATATAATATATATATATATATATATATTTTATATATATATATTATATAATATATATGTTATGTGTGGGTTGTTTTTCTGTGTGTTTATGAAAAGGAAATAGGATCATTATGTATCTTTTACTTGTACCACGGCTACTTTATCTGGATCATGAATGAAAGGGCAAAGGTCCCCCGTTCACATTTACCAAAACCGCTGGGAAAAAACATACAGTGCTTCTGTTTGGACTTTTTGACCAGATTACTCCCTTTTTCGCTTGGCTGCCAAAATTTAGAAGGCTCTTCTGAATTGCTCGACTGAAAGTGTACATGATATGGTAAGAAAAAAGTTAAAAGAGGAGACAACATAATTTTCTATAGCTGCACCACCCCACCCCTCCCAAAATAAGTTTTAAAGAAAAAAAATAAAAATGTGATTTCTCCTCTTATCAAAAGATCTGAGCTAAACTTAGGGCTAAACATAGTCAGCAAGAGAATAGAAGAGAAAGAAGGTAAAAAAAAGATATTGGGGATGAAAAGAGACAGCAAGAAGGGCTTCCTTCATACACAAAGAGAAAATCGTGGACCACTACCCAATGTAAAAGTTGTTGACTGCCATTTTATAAAAAAAATAATAAGGAAGACAATCTTATTTTTACAAAGATTTTCAAGATAAAGAATGTAAAGAGATGCCATACCCAGCAGCTATTTTCTTTTTCCCTTGAGAGGAGAGTTCCAATGTTTCTGGTCCAGTCTTGACATAGGTCATACCCCCAATGGCCAACCTGTTCATATGGTTGATGCCCTTTGGAAGATAACAAAGTGGAGGAATTAATGAAAATGAAAAGCAACTTTCAATTGAACACAATTTCAAAAAAATGGATTAAACCCCTATATGAAAAAAATAATAATATCGTTTTTCAACGCTTGAGAAATAATGATATGATTCTGCTTTCATAGAAGACAAGATAGCCCAATATCTGGTACTCCTTTTGTGAAAAAAAAAAACAGGTCTTCAAAAATAATAATATTTTCGAAGACTTGGGGAAAGCAAGGCACAATTTCGGTTTTTACCCAGCTCTCCTGATTTGAATAATGACAATGATTTTGAATTTGAAAATTCTAATGAAAAACAGCAGAGTGGCTTTAATGTCGTTTGATTCAATCAAGGGGTTTTTTGGCTTTAGATATGCACACTCTCTTTAGCAGAGCCTAGTGCTTGAAGTAAGTAAGTCAAAGGAAGTTAGTTTTGAAAAAAATGGAGGTTAAAATTTGGAACGGCTATAAAGTCAAAAAGATCTTGACAGCCTCAAAACTCTGGCCCCGGACTGCGACCAAAGGAAACAATTTACACATGGATGAAAAGAGCAGCTATACTTGTCGACCATGATGAATCACACAATTCTCAGCAAGGTCATTGGACTGGAAGCTTACTACTTACTTTTTTTTTATTAGAGGATACAAAAATAAAACTGCAGTAATGAAAAACAGGGCTATGATTATGTTTATCATGAAAATAAATGGTGAGTGAAATGAGGTGGTCATGCTTTAAGTTTTTTCACTGATTCGCTAAAAATCATGAAAGTGTAACTTGAGTCTTTTAATACTGGGGTCATCTTTTTGCCGCACAGTATAATTTGATTTTCTTTTTTTAGTGAAATCAAACATTTTGAAATCTCTAGATTATAAAACTTTGTCCGTGTTCTCTTTTACCTTATCTCGGGCACTCTTAATTCTATTTGTGACCAATTATCTCAAAACAGTTTTTACGTCTGGCTGAAATTTGAGGTTAAAAATATAGCACAATATCCACAAAAACATGCTCAAAGCACTTTACAAGGGACCCCTGGCCAACAGCAACACTTACATGCAGGATGAGACATGAAAAATGTTAGGCGATATTACAATTTATTTTACCCGGAAAAAGAGGCCCAATCCCCTGTTAATAGTTATGTACCTTTTTTAAACTATTACAGTAGATATGTAAATTAGGCATTCCAAGGGATTTAAATCCCCTAGACTGGAAAAAACCCCTCAAATTAATTTTTGGAAAGGGTTAGTGTAATAATTTGACAATAGGAAAAAACCTCCTAAACTTTTAAGGACAATGAGCTTCATATCTTAAATAACAAAACGCTTAACTTTCCTGATTCTGACTATAAGAAACTCGATTTATCCCTTTATCTAGTACATTCCATCTTAATACCGGATTGATGCGTGGTTCACTTCAAAACAATAATAAAATTAACCATGTCTCATATTTTATGTGTAATTCAAATTTTCAGCTTCACTTCAAACCCGATACAATATTATTTTAAAAAAAAAATCGGGAAAAGTGTTGTTTGATTTAATACCAGAAAAAGAAGAAAGAACAAATCACGAAAAAAAAAAAAAAAAACATCCCAAAATTTATGTATTATTTTTTCTGCTTTGAAAAATAAAAGGCTGATATTTTGGGGTTTGTTTTTTTTTTTCTTTATTTATTTTTCTCTTGCTTTGAAGATCAGGCTGCCAGGTGGGCTGCGTTTGTTTGTTTTTTGGCTTTTGGTTCTTTTTTTTTTTTGCTTTGAAAATCATCCTGAAACACAGGCTGATTTTTTGGGATATTTTGGGTTTATTTTCTTGTATTTTTCTTTTCCTGTTTTGCCTTGCACTGATACATTACAAAACTTTTCAGATTTTTATCTGGGGACATCCCTATTCCCTTTTTATTCTTTGAGGGCAACGGGTCAGGAATAAACAAAGACATACCTTGCTTTTGCCCTGACGTGTCATTCAACTCGGGAAAATTTTGGGTTTCCCATTTGACTCGACATGAAAACGAACCCCTCTGACTTTTAACAAACTTCATCTTTTGAGGTCTCAAGTCTGACAGTGGTACAAAAAAAAATAAGAGAGGTTTAAAATAAGAAATAATTAGGTGACTATTAAACCAATCTGGTTTTGAGAATAAAAACAAAATGAAGCGCAAACTAATAATAAACAACCAATAAATTTCAAAAAAATTTACAAACATTGAACTCAAACCCTTTTTCAGTCAACAACAACACAAAAAAATATTTTAAAAAATAAAAGGAACCACAATATCACAATATCTTTTGAATGATTTTTTTTTTTGGGGGGGGGGGGGGGGGGGGGGGGGAAATGTTTGTTTTCTTAAATTTTTATTTTGTTGGGCTTTTTTCTATATTTTTAATTTTTTTTTTTTTTTTTTTTTTTGCTGTTGTTATTTTGTTTGTTTTTGTTTTGTTTTCAAGAAGATTTTCAACCGTAGGACTGGCCTCATGTTTTTTTTTCTTTATTTAAGTTGTTTTAAATTTTGGTTTTACACCTTTGCAGATCACGGGCTTGGAACAAACAATGTGGTATTTGCATATAATATAATTATAAAGTCCATTATCATTTTTTTTTTTTCAAAGATTTGAATTGTTATGAACATATGATGTCTAAAACTGCAGAATGATTGACCACCTCCCATACTTATAAACATTAAATTTGACCCAATAGCTCAAAAAAGTCGCACCATCAAACTACACTCATCCACCATCAACAAGGGAGCAGCGGCTGACTGGATCTTGTTTGGATATGGTAGAAATTACTTTTGTAAAAGTGGAAAAAAATAAGAGGGGAACACATTCATTAGGGCCCTCCCAGGTGGGGGGAATATGTGAAACATTGTGAATCTGTGGAAATGCACTTTAATAAAACGTTCTTAGTTTCATTTATTTGTTCACCTCTTTTGACAACAACTGATCCAGGGAAGTCTTTTTTGGGTTTTTGGGTTTGTGGCCATTGTCCGATATTGGGTCTGAATGTGGAGAAAGAGATCCTGGCACAGCCAGCATTGCGAGGATGAAGATGAAGGTATTGTTGATCCTCTTCCACGAGATAACGCCCCGAAACTGCCTTTGTCCCTGCTTATATGTTACTGTCCGTATTACCCTACTTGAAAAAGACATCATCAAGGTCCCTGGATTGGCCCTTGTAAGCTTTGTGGAGGAGGCCTTGTACAACATATGGCCAATATTAACTAGTCTATTGACTTCCCCTTTCTCTTTTCCTTGAACTCTAACTGCCCTGAGACTTGGGAAGGCCAAGTGTTTCGCTGGCCTGAAGACATTTTCCTGGTTAAAAAATTTTTAGAACGTTTAAAAAAAAAGAAAAGTTTGAGATGAAAAAAAAAAATAGTTTTGTTTTCTTTTTCATCTTTGAGAGTGAAATGAATTTTCAGAATGGATTTACATCTGTAATTGGCATCTTTGAAACTTTTTGGAAAGATTCTTAATGGTTCAAAAATAACTTTTAAAAAATTTATGGGTGATTTTAGAATAAAGAATGTTACATAAAACCCCCGGATTAAATCAACAGCATTACCGCTCAATGCATGTACTTTTCTGTGGGACATGAGCCCCTTTGAGACGGTGTTTAAGTTTTGCCATTTCAAACCCGCCTGCGGGAGGTTTTTCCTTCACGACTGTTAGGTCTTTGCCCTTTGAAGGCCCGACTGTTGTCGATTTTGCCATAAAATTGCAAAAGCCATTTTAAGTTAAACTGTATCCCTTAAAACAATTTTTAGAAAAGATGTAGTATAGCTTGTATTAGAGGATTTTTTTTTATTGTGCTTTGAGGGATCTCAAGATCAGATTTTTTAAAAGAGTTCTTCAAAGCCATAAGGTCATAGAACGGCAGTTTACCCCGATAATAGGACTTTGCTTTTGGTAGGACACAAGTCTATGGCAAAGTACTTTCTGCCAAATCTAACAGACTCAGCTATCCAATAACTTGGGTGGGCAGGAGGATGAAAGAAAATTCTTGACTGCAACCAGAATCACACCAATTCCTTTGCATGTGAAATGCGCATTTCTGCCAACCAAGCAGACGGGACCCCTTAGGTCAAATTAACATCAGTGAAGAACTTGATGAAAAAGGTTAGAGACCTTGTGTTTTTGTTGTTTTAATTTGTTTTGTTTTTCATTTAAGGAGTTTTAAAGTGGTTATTGCTCTACTTTCAGACCTTGTCAGGCTCAGACTGACTCAGAGAAAAGGAAAGTTGTGGATTGAATCAAAAAGAAAGATCCATACGTAGTTTGTCTGCTTTTACAATATTAGGCAAAAAATAAATAAATGAAATTGTTTTTTTTTTAACAACAAAAAGATTTTTTTTTAAAATGTTATTACTTCCAATAGAGTCAATATGTAGTTGTCTGCTTTTACAACAACAGCTGGGAAAAAAATCCACATAAAAAAGCTCTAGACAAAGGTTTAATACTTATCATATTAAGAATTTTATGCAATGAATATTCTTGATATTGATAATTGATGTTAAGGAGTAATGACTTGGTCAAGTAAAACACAAAGAAATGGAAACAAAAGTCATGGTACTGAAAGACAAGGCAATACAGTGTTACGTTTCAAATCAGAAAGAGGCAACAAAGTGGGTGGCCACTGATCAGATGCGTGATAGCCAAATTCTAGCCTTTGTATTGTGTTATAGGTTCTTTCCAATATCAACTTCTATTTATTCCACTTGATTTAAGGTACCTGTAACCTCTGAGTAAATTGCTATAAACAGCGACGACAAATGTTTGAAGCGATGGTTTCAGAAAGAAACTTTACAGTGACTTGCATTGAGTAAAATGGAAATTTAGTTCCACATGGCCTGTTGGGAGAGTACATGGAATATCATTAAGCACATTGACCACATAGGTGTTTGTCACAGTATTCAACCAGCTTATGATCGCTTGTGCCATGCTGGGGTCAATTACATATGTTAGGGTACCAGTTGCTTTCAATATTGCCTTTAACTTTTACTTACCAGCCATTTTCAGAATTTTCCCCAAAACTTCACACCTACCCAACACAAAAACAGACATATCTTACTCAAACAGAAAACCAAAAAAGAACATTCTATACATAATGTTGTTCGCCAATACGGGCCTCTATTACTATTACAGAATGTCAAGTTTTTTTTAGCTATAGCAAAAAGAAATGAAATGTGGATTAGAAAGTGACGGTTGCATCGTAACAAATGTGACGATTTTCCATAGGTGGTAAGGAGAGGGTTAAATAACAACATGTATGAACATTTTTAAAAATTAAATGATAAATGTAGACCTGTAAATGAGCTCTAATTCAAAATTGACTGAGAACTGAAACTGAACCTCACTGAAACTCTTCGTTATCGTATCAGAAAAATCCAAAGAATTGAAATGAATAGTAAACAGCAAGCTCACTTGAGACAAAAACCAAGGCAGAAAACTAATTTACGTGGGAACTACTTCAATTGTTTCTTATAATTAGGTACCCACATCAGTGAGGAAACGGTCAACCAGTTTGTTAACAATGTGAGGCAATCGAGATGTGCTTGTAGCAATCATATAACTTTCGATTTGAAGGTGTCTTCATGACGCACTTCCGGTTTTCGCATTAAACTTTTTCATACTTTTAGGTTCTACCAAGTAAATGTGGTCAATTTTGGCTTAGACGAAACAGTGAAATTTATCGCTCGGCAGCTCAGTTAAAATTGCCTACCATTGGGATCACGACAGGTTTGGAAAGTGAAAAGATAATTTCACGAAGGCTGTGTCAAAATACACTGGGGTGTGTTCAGACACGGCAATTCTAAGAAGCGTCGCTTAGCCTTGGCAATAAATCCATCGTATAATATAATCGGCCCTTGAGCTATGCGTAGCGCTGTGGAACATTCCTAATTACTTCACGGTCATTCAACTACGATTCATGATATCATTTCTTTCTTCTTCATTTCTTTCTCTCCTTTTTAAAAATATTTGAATTTGACGAATGGACTGATTTCAGTTAATTGACTGAGAATTTACAGGTCTATAATGAATAAGAATTCTAAAAAATAAAAGAACACAATTATAAAATATTTATATATATTTATATATATTTATATATATTTAGGATATATGTATATATTATATATTATATATAATATTATATATATATATATATATATATATATATATATATATATATAATATATATATATATATATATATATTATATATATATATTTATATATATATATATATATATATATATGATATATGAGCCAAGGTCAAAAATATATTTTTTAAAGTATACATACTTGTTTGTTGTGTGAGCTGATGAGGATGCCATTTGTATCGAGACATTGCATGTCTATGAAGAGATTTGGCTCCAACCCGGTTGTACTCAGATCTGCAATCTGGCCCTTCTGCTTCCATTTATACAGACAAAGTAGTTGGCTCCCTTTTTATCAAGGAATATTTATGTCTTTTATGGTTACTGCCCTTGCTCACAGCACGTGAAGTGAAATGTAAGTTATTGCGATTCAAATTTTTCTCAGAAGACATCCGGATCATGACACGTTTGTCCAGTTTAAATTTGGATTTGGTCGCATTTGACGTTTGATTGCTTGATCTCTCTTATCAAGTTTGAATTTTTTTTTATTCCACTGGTTGGAGGATGTGGATGAAGATGGGAGATCCAAATGAGATGATAGGATAGGAAGCTGTGTGTTGTTTTTAACGAAGCTCAAGATTTAGAGACTAAATGCTGGAATCCCTTTACTCTTCATAAATTTTAGTGGTGAAGGATTTTTAGAAGAGGAAGATTTCGGCGACGTGTGCGACTTTCATTGTTTGAAGCGATAAATCTATAAGGATCATCTTTGTTTCTTGCATCATTTATCATGGCTTGACTGGTTCTTTGATTTATCAAATGAAATATTAACAAAATTTGCATTAAAGTTTGAAGCATCTGGAGAGACTTTTAGATATACTTGATAAATTATTTGTGGAATCTTTTGGTGAGACTAGCTTTGTACTTGCTAACGGACACTAAGGGAGATGATGAGACTACTTTTGATGGTGCTTGTGGTGGCATGGATTTGAACCTGGTCTCTATAGAAGACGGAAATAATGGAGCAGTTTTGTTTGATGTTGGAGGGAAAGCCTTTTTAGCTTATATTTACTACTGATTAACCTTGCAGCTGCCTGGACTTTGAGAGGGGTTATGTTTTCTATGAAAAGAACTTTTGAATTTATTCCTTTTTCAGAGGAGTCTTGAGTAACGTCACAATATTATTTTTTCAGTTGTTTTGGTTAGAGATGATGAACAATTTCAAGAAATTTGACAGTTTCATTTCCTTCAAACTTTAACTTTACAAAAGGGGAAGAGGATGGATTTGTTGTTGCAGTAGGGGAGGTTGTTGATTTAATCAATTTGTAAGGACTCAGAGTTTTACTGGTTGGTTGATAATGATAAGGATTAAAGGCACTTACACTTGAAGACAGCCTTGTTGGCGAGGCTGTTTGTTTTTTTGGAGAGGAATACAGAGGCAAAGCTGATTTGGATAATTGTGTAACCTGAGTTTGGGCAAGTTGTTGTAAAGTAGAAATATTCATTTCGTTTGGTATTGATGAGGATGGAACTGCCACGAGGGATGCTGTTGTAAAGTTGTTGATTGCCGAATTGGATGAACATCTGGTTTAATTTGAGTTGATGGCTGTCCTGAGAGAAATGATTGATGACGATGGTGATGATGATGATGATGATGATGATGATGATGATGATGATGATGATGATGATGTGATGATGAGATGTGATGATGATGATGACAAAATGTTTGTGCACCTGAGTGTGATGTTGGCAAAGATGTTGAAGATGATAAGTGGATTTGG
>NW_027623917.1:0-9075 GCF_034508935.2 Berghia stephanieae | reverse complement strand
TGCCCAACTGTAAAGGGCCGGACATATGGCACGAGTTGTGACAAAGAAGCAAGCTGCTGCTGTGGTCGAGAGCCCCTTTTTGTTATTACTGTCGGCGGAAAAGGCACTTAATAAAAGATTGCCGTGAGAAGAAGAGGCACGAAGACAGGAAGGCACCTCCCGGGTATAGAACAAGTCTCCGCGATCACAGAAGATCATGAACCACAGAAATGTTTGAGACATGACAAGGTGGAATTAAGTGCGGATGTGAGAGCAATGATTTCTGCAGCGTGCTCGGGACATTGCCAGTCGCACCTGTAATGCCGGTGGCCGCGGATGGTTGAATGGGAAAAAAGGTGTTTTGTGTTAGTGATAGCGGCAGTAGTTTTTGTCATCGTCAGAAAAGGACTGATAAACAAGAGTAAGGATGACTGGAATAAAAAGGTCCTGATCTACTTGGTAACGGAGAGGCATTTTCCGCACCACACGGTGAAGCTTATTTGGATCCCCCTTTTTTACCGGGAGTTTGGGTCAGTCGTCGAGTTAGAATCCCCATTGCATGACGTTATACTTGGGAATATTGAAGGGGCCAAATCCCCAGGAATGCATGTAAAAACCAATTACTGACGAGCAGAAATTGGGTCATGAGATGAACTGGCGCCTTTACAAACACGAGGGCAACGTGAACGCAAGATCAAAGACTTGGTAAACCCCTCCATCTATAGGGGACAGGTGTAAGCGTCGACGAACTAAAGGAGAAACAAAAGCAGGGACATCACACTAAAAGCTGCGAGGGATGTGCTCCCAGAGGAGAGGTAAGAAACACAGGCAAGAGTAATACAGTTGGTATGCCCATGACAAAAGGTTTGCTGATCCGCTATTTTCAATCTCCAAGGGTTGAGCACGGGGATTTGGTAAAACAAAATTGTCGTACCAAAATGCCTGCGTAATTCAGTCATGCGGTTGGCCCATGAAAGGTACTCTCTGGACATCTCGCGGCAAAGAAACGACAAAATCGAAAACTGAGTAATTTTTACTGGCCAAATTATTTGGGAGGATGTCATGAGATTTTGTCAGTCTTGGACCAGTGTCAAAAGGTCAGCTCCGAGAGGAATCACCCTAAGGTCCTCTTACTAAAGTTCGCTCATCGATGAACCCCTTTAGTCGGGTAGCGTGGATCTAATTTGGGCCCCATCATGCCGGCATCAGATAGAGGAAACCGATATATACTCACTGTGGTGGATTACTGTACGAGGTATCCAGAGGCCATTGCTCTAAAGAGTATGGAAAACAGAAAGAGTAGCAGAAGGATTGGTTGACTTCTTTAGCCGCACGGGAATCCCTAAGGAGTTTGCTAAGTCGAAGGGGGACGCATTCACATCAGACCTGATGGAAGGAAGTATGCAGACTGCTCTCCGTAAACAAATCACTACTAGTCCTTTCACCAAAAGCCAATGGGCTTGTAGAGAGTTTTTAATGGAACTTTAAAAGGAATGCTAAAGGGGTTTGGCTGCGAGCGACCCTCAGACGGGGACAGATACATCAATGCTGCATTATTTTCATACAGGGAGGGTCCTCAGGAATTCTTTTGGTTTCTCTCCGTTTGAGCTCTTATTTGGAAGGCCTGTGGAGGGACCGATGAAAATTTTACGGGAACTATGGCCCGAAGACATAGAAGACCCGGATGTGAAAACGACGTATCAATACTTTAGTCGTTTAAGGGAAAAGATAGAGATACTGTAAAGGCAGCACACGATAACCTGCCAGTATTCATCCTCGCGTTACAAGGCACATTTTGAAAAAAAGGCCCAAAAGTAAGGTCATTTGGGAAAAGGGAGATAAAGTATTGCTCTTACTGCCCACGAACATAACAAAGGGAATTGAAGTGGCGGGTCCTTTTGAAGGGGAAAGATGTCACGGGTCCGAATAATTACGTCATTAATATAGACAACACCAGAAGGACATACACGTCAATTTGCTGAAAAGGTACTACGTGAGAGACGTGGAGAAGGAGAATGGGAAATCGGTGTTCTTCAATGTGCCGTGGCAGCGGTTATCGAAGATAACGATGGTGATGGAGAAAAGGTTCTTCCTCGGATGGAATTGCCCGCTCTGAAACAGACTGAGACCAAAGACGATGTCATCCTGCATGAAGGAATGAGTCCTCAGCAGATAGGTCAATTGCAGGGCATGCTCCAGGATTTTGATGACGTATTGACCGATGTGCCAGGACGCACGAATTAATTACATCTACGACATCCCTTTGACGTCGGATTGTCCAGTCAGAAAGAACCATATCCCGTGCCTCAAGCATTAAAAACCACATTAAAAGAAGAAGTGAAGGCATGCTTCGCGCCGGGATAATCGAGCCATCGGATAGTCCGTATTGTTCGCCATCTGTCGTTGTCAAAAAGAAGGACGGAACCATTCGTTATTGTGTGGACTTCAGATCCCTTAACAACATTACGGTGTTCGATGCGGAAACCAATGCCTTTGACTGATGATCTGTTTAAAGGAAATTGGGACTCATGCCACTTTGTCTAAAGATTGATTTATCCCGTGGATTCTGGCAAATTCATTGTCAGACAGGACCAAGGAGGAAAAACGGCATTTGCAACAGAGTTAGGACTGATGCAGTTTCCCTGTAATGCCCTTCGGACTTAAAGGGGGCGCCCCCCGCGTTCTCGCGGATTGATGAGAAAGTCGTTGGTGGACTTCCCCAAAACGTGAAAAAACTACATCGACGATATTCTCATTCACACTGCAAACATGGGATGAACATTTAAAAACTTTAAAGGACAGTTCTTCAAAGGTTGCGTGATTGGGCTTGACGGCGAAACCGTCAAAGTGCCTGCTTGGTTTCCCGGAGGTGGAGTTTTTAGGCCATTCTATTGGGGAGGGAATTTTGGGCCCAAACCATGGAAAAGGTCAAATCGATCCAAAGAGGCAAATTACCCCCGAACAAAAAAACAAATGAGAAGTTTTCTTGGGCTGGCACCCTTTTCTACCGAGGGGTTTTAATGGGGCCAAATTCCACCCGGTGGAAAGTTTCCCCGGGACAGACCGACAAAAAAAAAAGGAAATCCCCCAACAAAATGTTTTTGGGGAACAAACCCCACAAAAAGAGGGGCCTTTCCCAAACGCTAAAAAAATTATGTTTCCCCATCGGGAATTCCCGTTTGCGCCTTTCCAGATTATGTTTAAGGGGCCCGTTTTTTTTTTTCTACGGAGGGGGCCAGCGACCCCCGGTTTAAGGTGCGGGTGCTATCTCAGGACCTTGATTTTTTTTTTCAAAAATCCATTACCTTTTTAAAGCAGGAAAATTGTTACCGGGGACGGGGAAGGAAATTTTCGGGTTGTTGAGAAGGAATGTCTTGGCCGTGTTTGGGCTTTTGAAAACACTAAATTTTGTTTTTCATTGGTAAAAAAAAATTAAAATTTTAAAAAATGATCGGGCCCCATTTTGTATTTTTAAACAGGGGGAAATTTAGGAGAATGGGGGGGTGATGAGGGTGGTCTCTTTTTTTGCTTAACCCAAAACCCTTTTTGTCCTCGTTCCGGGGAAAAAGGGAAGGATAATCGGGGTCCAGTTATTTATCGAGATGGGATGTAAATTCTTGAGGCTTTTTCGATGATTTTAACCCTAAAATTTTGGTACCAAATTTGTCTTAGGGGGGAGATAGAAACAAACCCGCCCGTTGGCGTCAGTTTACACAGGATGTACGTCGTCTTTAGTATTAGTTGTTTTTGGGTTATTGTAAATCCCCCCCTTTGGAAAAAAAACCCTTCTTTTTTTTTTTTGATACGGTGGGATCAATCATGCACCGGGGGCCCCCCCGGGAATTTAAATTTAAAAAATCCCGTATGTGGGTGTTATTGTTGAGAAAGGAAAAAAAATCTTTTTTTTCCCCCTCCGAAATTTTTTAAAAGCAAAGTAGGACCCCTGTATTCAACGGGAGTGTTTTTGTTTTGGTAGGGGCTTTGATTAAATTTTCTCGTAATTTTTGGGGGGTAAAGGGGAATTTATTTTTCCTTAAATATGAGGATTTTCCGGTATCAGGAGGGGTTTTTGTTGTTGTCCATGATTTTTTGGAATCTGGGGGATTTTTAAGGAATTTTCGGGATTTTTACGGGATATGACTAACACCCCGGTTGTGTGGGTAGAATTTTGGGCTTTTTTTTGGGCTTGTTTTTTTTTGCCCTTAAATTTGCCGGGTTTTTTTGAGCAGTTTCCCCTTTAAAGACCACTAAAGCGGGTCTTTTAGGCTCTTTTGCCCTTTTAAAGGGCGGAATTAACCAAAGCGGAGTTTTTTTTGGCTCATTTGTTTTAACCTTGTGTAGATTAGTTTTTAAAACCCTTGTGGGACTTTGTATTTGCTCAAAGTTCGACTAAAAAACCCTTTTTGTGTTAACTTCGGGGTGTGGGAGTGTGATTTAAGTCTTTTTAAAGCCCTTTTGCGGGTGCCCCAAAGTTTGGGTTGAACCCCGGGTTGTGTTATAACTTTTTGTGAAAGAGTTTGTTTAAATTTTGGGTTTGACTTTAATTTGTGGTTTCAAAAAATTTTTTGGGGCTCTGGTGAGATTTTAAAAAAAATAGGGTTGTGATTCCCAATTATAAAATTGGGGTTTTGAAAATTAATTATCATAATACCCATTTTAAAAAAAATTTTGAGTCTAAATTAATTAACCCAGAAAAATTTTAAATTAATTGTATAATATATTTTTTTGTTGAAAAAAGAAAAAAAAGCTTTTTTTTGTTTTTTAAAAAGGGCAATATTTTTTCCCAAAATTACAAAGTAAACCCAATTTAAAATTAAAAACATTAAAAAAAATTGTTTTTTGGTTAAAGAAAAAATAAATTTTTAAAATTCATTTAAAGAAAAATTTTTATTAATTTGATTCGATTTAGAAAAGATTTTATATTCGTTAAATTAATCATTGATAAAAAATCTTTTTTTTTCTTTAAAGTGAATGACCTTGGGGGCCCGGGGTTTTAAAAAGGGCCAAACTTTAGGCTATACGCTCTTTTAAGCTTGATTTTTAATAGAAACTGAACTTTTTTGCCTTTTTTAAAAAGTTCCCTTTGGAAGAACCTTTTCCCTTTATTTTTTAATATCAGAAACTTTGGGAAAAAAACCAATTGATCGGGTTTATGAATACGGGAAAATTTCCGAACAATTTCAAAAAGGGGAGCCCAAAATTAACAATATTAAAAAAAAAACCCTTTCATTTTTGTTGAATAAAAAAGGGAACACCCTTTTGGTTTCCCTTTTCCCACATTCTGGATTTGTTTTTTTGGGTTATTTAAAATTTATTATTTTCCCTGAAAATAAAACTGTGAGGGTTTTTGGAAAACCAAATCTGTGAGATTGTCGGATTGGGTAGGGGTTTTGGGGTAAAGTATTAAATTTTTAAAAATTGGGTTTAATTATATATTTTTCAATATCCCCTTTTATATCATATTCTTTTTCATCACCCCAAAAAATCCCCAAACAATTTGTCATTTTTTCCCCTTTTTGATTTCTTTATTTTTAAATCTTCATTTCATCTTTTTTTTAAATAAATCTTTGTTATATTTGTAATAAAATTACCCCTTCCCATTTAGCAAAAAAACCCTTTATCAACTTTTGTTTTTGGGGGTTATTGATGGGGGTGCCCGTAGCTTGAATATACCCCACCCCCTAAAAAAAGGGTTGCAAACGGGCCGCTTACAAATTTAAGCCCCGGTTTAGGGGGCCCACTTTTTTGACAGACCCCGAGCCAGGAAATGTAAAATGTATGTGCCCCTTTGCAAAATTTGGGTGTGATATTTCTTCCTGCCCGGTGGCCCAAATTTTTGGCCACCATGGGGCCCCCTAATTTTGGACCCTAGGGGCGGTTTCCACATGTAGTGGGAAACCCAATTGGGAAAAAAAAAAAAAGGCCCCCGGGCTCTTTTCTCTCAGTCTATTTCAATATATTATATTTTTACCTCACCAAAAAGATAAACCATGACATAAAATGAGAGTTTGTCCTTAAGTTGTATTTCTTCTTCTTTCTTCTTCTTTTCTTTTTCTTCTTCTTCTTCTTTCTTCTTCTTCTTCTTCTTCTTCTTTTCTTCTTCTTCTTTTAAAATTGTTCTCTCTCTCTTTCACCACACACACACATTCACACGCACTTACACACAGATTTTTATTACGTGTGAATGGCACGAATATTCAATAAATTTTTCACGGATTCTTTGTAATTTAACTGTAAACACATAACGATCATCCATCTCAACGTGTTATGTCGGCGTTGATAACATTGATTTTGAAGTGATTTGAATTTATTTGGCCCAATGGAGAGAATGGATGTCGTGTTTATTATTAGTTTTTTATAACCCCTTTAGGCCCCGGGGGTCGCGATAGCTCATTTTGGTGAGCACTCGCTTCACACGCAACGGGACCCTAGTCGATCCCGGGTTACAGTCGAGATATTTTTATATTTTCTGATCCCTCTGTCAAAAATAATTATCAAATGTCTTTTGAGATTTAAGAAACAAAACCCATACCATTCTTCTCAAAGAGGCATTTTTTGTTATTGAAAATTATCAAGTTAAGCTAAAAATAAATTTAAAACATTTGTCTCACCACGTTGCTATAATACTATTACAGGCTTTTCATAACATTGAAAGTATTACAGTCGAGAAATGAGTCATTGTGATGGATAAATATTTTCAACCATGTGTATCAATCTATTCAAGTCATCGCGAAGTCTTTTGTTCTTTTAGACTAATGAGACCCAATTTTTTTAACATTTTCTTGTATGAACAATAATGGACACTATAATGTGAAGCATTTTGGTTGCCCGTTTTACATGTTAAAGATCATTGTCTTTTGCAAACATCGATTTTGGGGAAAAATTTAGTGACATATAGTCTATATAAATTTGGATGACTGCACATTGACAGAACATTTTAAACTTTAAACTTCAAAGAAGTCCCCTGACCAATTTGTGGTTATTCGATTGATATATGTAACCCCCGTCCCACACGGCATTATGCCTGGGATAGTTACAGCTGAATATTGATTTCAATCATGATCAACATTTAGAAATTATTTTGGGAATTCAATGGGATGCATCGGTTAGAGGGTTGAATGTAGTTCTGTCTGACATACTTTTAAAAAAAAAACAACAAGTATTTAAAATTTTGGCCATAAAACTCGCCCTCTACAAATCTATAGGTTAAAATGGCTCTCATCTTGGCACAAACTCTTAAACTCAATGAGTTAATTAAAATAAATAGATAAATAAAAATTCCCTTTATTTATCCCCCAAGGGAAATTTGTCTTTAGGGTCTATTCCAAGGGAAGACTGGAATACACCACGCGTCAGCCGCAAGTGCAGCGCCGCAGAGTGAGCTTGGGCTAGGTGACTTGCTCAAGGCCACACAACGCAGCGGCGGTTGATCGACCTCGTTCCCTTTTTTGGGTACGAAGCAAAGACCGTACCGGTGAGCCAGCTGCCCCTATACGCCTCAAGTTTTAAAAATATTATCATATATTTCAAAGAACTGCTCCATCTTGATTTGACCAGTACAATATAACGTTATACTACAACAATGAATGCCCAAAGGATCCCGACCAATATAACATTTAGCGCTGAAAAGCAAATTGGCGATCACCGGGACGGTGAGAATTTATCTAGATTGTCGTGACAGTATTTCATTAAAATTTCAACAGCTGTCTTGAGTGTGGAAATCTTGTATTTTTTCGTGACGGAGCAAATCGATGGCGAGTGTAGATTTACCAATTTGCTGCCATCCTCTGGAAAGACACAAATTTAAAAATTTGGTCAGAAAGCTTGTCCTACCAAATATCGATCGATTTAAAATGACTCATAATGTTGATAAAAATTTCTCAAACCAGGGACTTCCACAAAGTTTGGCAGTTTTAAAATTTTTGTCTTTCGAGGTAAGCAGCAACTGTTTTTAAACAGATTAAATTTACTCACAGCAAAGGTTTGGAAAGGTAAATTGCATCCTCAATTAAGTCACTATAAACTGTGATTAGACTGCTGAAATCGAGGGAAAAGTAATCGCCTTGGTTTATGATGGATATTGTGCTAGTACAAGAATGGCGTCGTTCAGGCAACTGATTCTTTAAAATATAGCCTTTTTTAAACAAAATATATGATTTTCTAAATGCATTGAGAAAGGTGAAATAATGAATCTCTGAATAAGCACATTTGGACAGGCAAAAGGAGAAACTTAGTATCTTTGAAAGAGAAAGACAATTTACATGAAATGGAAAAAACAAATTAAAAGTAGAAATTGAATTCCTTAACCTTGCACCATTTTACGTTCACTATGGTATTTGGAAAAAAGATTCCAATTCTCGTTAAAACATTATTTTAGAATCAAAATTTATTATCAGAATTGCCTTGGTCTATTTCGTCAATTGAAATTAATTTTAGGACATGCCCCAAGGTTCAAAATTCAAAGTTTTAGTTTATAGATTTTGCTAAGGATAATTTGCTAAAGGATCTTTTTAAACAAGAAAATAGCTTTTCATTTGGTAAATTTGTTCAAATAAAACTTTGAACATTGATTGAGCGAGTCTCTTTTAAAAAGGAAATCAAATCAATGATTTCAATGCCTGCTACCATCTCTTAATCGTGGCGTCCTTTCTTTTCAGAAAACAATTGTGACTTTTTTTCAAGTGAAAAGGGCCACACTGTCTGCTTCTCTTATAGTTATATTTTGCTATAGATTGGCGCACTGGAGACCAACAGTTGGGGAGGTTTCGTTTAAGGTTATTGTTCTTTCCTACTCTTTGCCACTTTGAGGAAAATCAAACCCAATATCCAAATTTTGGTCAAAACTATACCAGTCTCTACTGAGAATTGTCGGAACAAGTATAAACACCATGTTTTTATGACTTGACCTGATAGCTTAGATAAGATAAGGATAAAGATGATATAATTTAGTGCTGATTTAAAATCATTTATTTTACAGTCCACCAAAAGTAAAAATATTTGTGGAAGAGTTTGAGAGTATTGATATTTAAAGGCAAACCCAAGCACTAGCAATACATTTAAAATCATTATTACTCAATTTGTTTAACAAGGAGAAAT
>NW_027623916.1:0-9076 GCF_034508935.2 Berghia stephanieae | reverse complement strand
CACGCAATAGAGTTTTTGAACGTGCTATGGGTTTTTTTTTTTTTGTCCATCTCAGTTGATTGCCGTCTTTTTTGACGCGATCTTTAATTGAATTAAAATTTTCATGTTCTGTTACTCTGAAGCTAAATTAAAAAAAATTGAGAGGAAATTGTGTTTGTGTAGCAAATATCATCATGGGCCCAAATGATATCTTCTTGGTCTGTAAAAAATTTTTGTGATTTTGTCGTTCAAACTCCCCCCTCTCTGGTCGCCTTTAGAAATTAAAAGGGGTATTTGTGGAATTTACTCGCTACAGTTGGGGTTTGGCTTAGGAAAGAAAGACCGCCCAAAAATTGAATTTACCGCTTCATGAATCATGACATGCCCCTTTTGGGGGCCGAACACGGAACTTTTGGGGGTTTTAACAACCCTTTCCCACGCCAATAATAAAATAAAAGTAAAAACTTTTTTTTGTCTTTTTGTTTTTAGTGAAAAAAAGGTTTTGGGTTTTTTTTTATTTTTTTTTTTGGTTTTGATTAAGAAAGGTTTTTGGCCCAGAACTTTCGTGTTTGGTATTTTGTTCTTTTTTGAGCTGTGAATTCATTTTTGTTCATTACTTTTTACATCCACACCTAGGAGTTTGGTATTACTTTCCTTTTTTTTTCTTCTTTTTTCATGGTTTGTTATATTTTATAATTTTCTTACTTATTATGAAATTTTGATGTGGGACTGTCAGTGGTGACAAAAATTTTTCCTTTGGGTTTGTTTGAACCTTCTAAATTTTAAAGGTTAAAGGGACAATCTTTAATTGCTAATGTCTCGCTTTCAATTCTTTTTGTAAGTGTTTTTCGAGATTTTTTGTTATTATGACCCCCTTTTTTTTTCACATTGTTCAGTTTTATCTTGGTTTTATCTTTGTTAGGTTGGCCAGTTTTGCCGGAAAATTTGGGTCCCTGTGTCTGTTTGTCTTTACCCCTGCCGTATTTTGAAAAAAAAAAAACAAAAAAAAAACCAAAAAAAACCCAAAAAAAAAAAAACCCCACACATTTTTTAAAATGTTACCATAAAACTCGTCTTCAAATATCAATTCTTTAGAATGCCCCCTCATTGTTAAAAGTCTCAAGAGTAGATAGTTCTGGCATTTCCCACCACATTTTTTACCATTTATCGATCTTCCAGTCAAGTTTCCCTTATCATAAGAGAAGCTATTTTTAATTTTGTTTAGTTTGTTTGTGTAGTTTTTTGCGTTTTTTGATTGGGTTAACCAAAATTCTTGATTTCTTTCCTACGTTCCGCTAAACTTCCCTTTTTTGCTTTATTTCGTTTCTACATCCACATCTTGGTGGGCATTCAGTAAACTTTTCTTGGCTGGGATTTGTAGGAGCTTCCCCATCTTATTTTGTTCCAGAGAAAAATAATACGTTTTACACGTAAAATTTTGGGAAATTTTTTGAAATTCTTTCAGTGTTTGTTATAGTGGTTTGAGCAACATTGAAAATGTAGGTGAAAAGCATTTCCCTTTTCTGCGGGCCTTGGGGGTTTTGTCGAAAAAGCGAAATATATATGATTAATTATCTTTATGAAACAACGTTTTTTTTAGATTGTTTTTCCAATAATAAGTACAAAGAGTTTTAAAAAAAAATAAACGAAAAAAATTTGGGGAGTTGTAACGGGAGCCCAAATTCTTTGTGTTCGTATTTTACGGCACTGCGGGGCAGTTGGGGGCGTCAAATCCATCCGTTTAATAAAAACAAAAATTTTTTTTTTCTCTAAAATCTCAATTAGGGGTCAAAAAAAGAATGAAAAAATGAATGAATTTTGCATATTCCTTCATGGTTTGCTCGACGCCTGTATTTTTTTAAGACATTTTTTTTTTGGTTCTAAAATGCAAAATCATGTTTTTTTTTCCTTTTCTACTTTATACTTCCCCAAGTATGCAAAGGGTCGGGGGGAGGATTTGGTGGCTTTTGGATCAACTGGATAATTTTTGAAAATGGTAAATTTTTTATGAACTTAATTATTTTAATATTTTTAAACTTGTACTTTTTATATCCCAAAGTCCACAAAGCTGCTGGGGATTTTTTAAAAAGGGGGCCCCAACCAAGTGAAACACTTCCAAATGAGTACAGACCCCTGTAATTTTATTCGACAAGCCCAAGTCAATCGTTCCAAATTCCCTTTCGCTAGATGTGGCGCCTTGCAGGGTTTTTTACTGCTAAGGGATTTTCGCCAGGCTTTCCCATGGGGGCCCTTTGTAAAATTTCCCGTCTACAAGCCTTGGGGCTTTTTTTTTGGTTCTTTAAAAAAACAATACACCCTTAGTCCCCCGATGCAGATAGAGTCGGAATTTATTCCCCTTTCTGTAGCTTAAAAGGACAAAATTTTATTGTTTGATCCCCTTTGCAGGCGCGTCCCCATCACAAATACTTATCGCGGTCTAAAGACCCAACTATCCAAACGTGCTGAATAATAGGAGGAACAAAGAATAGAATGTTTACTCGGATCGAAACTGATCCCCTTTCTTTTTGACACAAATGCTTCCCAACTGAGCTATTGGGCCCCGCCCTTTTTACCAAGCAATAAGGGAACGTTATTGCCAGTTCCAGGACCTTTTATGTTGAAGTGAGTGTTTACAATGCATTCCCCAAAAATCCAACACTGGGGGGTAACGTTTCGCAATTATATCACCCCGTCGATTTAAAAACCACCTCAATGTTTTTCCCTTTCCTCTCGGCCATCACGCCCATCGGGGTATGGGTCTGTGGTATGACACTCGCTTTCGGATCGGAAGGTCCCCGGGGTTTGAGCCTCGCTCACGCATATTTTAGTTGGGAAAAAAAGGCCTCTTTTCTCACGTTCTCCTCACCGTATTTTTTTGGTGTAAAATGAGTACCCGGTCGATAACAGTGTTTTTCTCTGTCGAAGAAAAAAAAACTAATTCGCCTAAAGGCTCTTCTCATTGTAAATGTTACGGTTGCTTTGGAGGGACCCTTGTAAAACGCTTTGAGCCGTTTTGTGGTTTTGGCTTACAAAAGTCAAACCAAACTCACATAGGTTTTTTTCAGCACTTTTCACTTTTCCAAATTTTTAAACAATCCTCTGATTTTTGCCCTTGAGGCCCCTCTTCTATCGTTAAACCACTCCTCACGATGGTGTTAATGAATCAGTCAATCCTTCATCATTGTGGGCCTCGAATTTTTTTACTTTTAACCACCGATTGTTTCCCATTTGTTGTTACAGTCACCCCCCTTGGGTTAGCGAGCAAGGGCTTGTCAATCCATTTCGTCGACTCACGAGGGTTTGTTCTATAAATTTTTAAAAAAAAACTTTTTTTGAGCTTTATATAGGCCAAATCCACTAAAGTGCTCAAAGCGTTTTTCAAGGGGTTCCGGTCAAAAGCAACATTAAGCATGTAGGGACGGGGCATGACCCCGTTAGGCATTTTACAAATTTTTGGACAAAGACAACGGTTAACGGGCCCGGGGACTCATTTTTAAACCCGAGTACGGGGAGAGAATGTGAGTAAAAAAACCTTTTTTCCAAGGGCTCAATTATGCGCCGACGGAGGGTCGAAACCCCGGCCCCTTTGTCCGAAAGCGGTGTCATACCCGTAGACCACATAGCCGCACATATAAGTGTCCCCCCCTTGTCGATACATTCAGAACTATGAACCCAATGGGCAGAACTTATAAAAGAGGGTTGGTACCCCAAAGGGGTTATTGTCTCGTTGTTAAAGGGAAATATCCAATCAAACCAACGCAAAATACTCGCTTAAAAAATGTTTAAAAGAGTTTACAATGTCCACTTCGTTTTAAAGAAACACCTATATCTACTATAAATAAAAAGTATAGATAGCTCCCTAAAATTTTTTGTCTGCACACATACAAATTAAAAAAGTTTATTGATCAGAAAATAAAAATTTTTTTTGTTTTTTAAAACCTGGACGTTTTTCGGGTTTTTTCCCCGATGGTAGCCCGGGTTTTTATGGCAAAGACTTTCTATTTCTTTTGGGAAAAAAGACAAAGAAAAACAAAGATTTTTAGTAATTTATATTTTCTGAACTGGTGCACTTATAGTTGACTAATCTTTAATTGCACCGACCTTCAATGTTTTTTTTTTTTTTTTTAAAAATTTAAAACTTGAAATGTTTTTTCAGTGTCAAAAAAATTATTTTATGGGAGAAAGGGGCCCCGGGCTAACATTGCTGCAAGTTCCTTAAGTAATTTTTGAGTGGGGGTTTTTTTTGTTTATTATTTTTCGATTTTTTGTTGTTTTAATTTTTAATATTATAGTAGTAGTAGTATAGTAGTTAGTAGTATATAGTTATAGTTGTTCGTAGTAGTGTGTATAGTAGTAGTAGGGGTGTAGTAGTAGTGTGTTAACAGTAGAAAGTAGTAGTAGTAGTAGTTTTAGTAGTAGTAGTAGTTGTAGTAGTAAAGTAGTTTAAATAGTAAAAAGTAATATAGCAGTAGTAAATAGTGGTGTAGAGTATGAGTGTAGTAGTACTAGTAATAGGAGGTAGTAGTATGTAGTAGGAGGGGGAGGAGGAAAAGGAGGTAGTTTGAAAACTTGGGCGAGTAGCCTAAGAGAGTACTTTTCAAAAAGTTTCGATTTTTTCTGCCAACCCTACCTAATTACTCAATTCCTTCCACTTGGATAATAATTCTTTTGGAATGGGTAAAAATGATGTGATGTTTGATAGTAAAAAAAAATGATAAAAATGTGATAATAATAATAAAATAAAAATAAGAAAATAATAATAATAATAATAAAAATTAATAATTAAAAATAAAAAAAAAAATAATATTTTGAATAAAGGGGAAAAAACACTTGTTGAGCACTGTCCATCTTTTGAGCGCTTTTCTGAAAAATGAATTTACTTTTAGAACACGGGGTAGTCAAAGAAAATACGAACCGGGTAGTGTAATTAAATCTGGAAAAAAAGGAAATAATTGACAATAATGGATACAAAGTTCTTCTCATTCCCAAATCCCAAAATTTCCATTCCGAGGTTCTTCTCCTAAAATGATACTGTTCAAAGGGGATTGGGCACATATTATATGGGGGTCTTTTGGTATGACACTCGCTTTCGGTCGGAAGTTGGGCGGCCTCGCTCGGCGATGTTGGCCTTGGAAAAGGTCTTACCCCCTTCTCTCACCGTACCGATGTAAAATGAGTTTCCCCCGTTTTGTTAACAGGGATGTCTTCGGTCCGAAAAAAATTTTAAATTTTGCTAGAGGCGCTTTCCCGTCCCATATGCTAAGGGTTTTTTTTTTTGCCAGGGATCCCTTGTAAAAATATTTGAGACGTTTAGGGGGATATTGCCTGAAAAACTAATATATATATAATTTATATATATTTATATAATTTATTTAAAATTTTTTTATATATATACCCCCAAAATTGCATCATTTTACATTCAAAAAAAGTATTTTTCAATTTTTAGTTAGATGTGGTTTTATTACACTTTTCTTTTTTTGCCGAAAGATAAACTGCTGCCAAAATTTTTTCTCGTAATTGCCCCACTCCCCAAAAACCTCCTTTTCTCTTATTTTCTTACAGTTCCCAGCCATCGAGTTTGTGTGTTTCTTTTACCATTGTACGGGTAAACTGCCCGGCGTCATGGAGTCTGTTAAGGATAAAGTAATCTTTTATCTCTTATCTCCTCTCCCTCTCTTCTCTCTCCTCTCTCTCTATCATCTCCTCTCTCTCTCCCCCCTTTTCTCTCTCTCTCCCCCTTCCCTCTCTCTCTCTCTCTCTCTCTCTCTCTCTCTCTTTATATATATTATATAATATATATATATATATAAAAAAAATATCCCCCCTTTTCACTCCCCCTCCTTTGTTCCCCCTTCCGTATCTTTTTGCATGTCATCATCAAAATCATCGTCGTCATCATCATCAACTTTAGCAACCATTCTCATCACCACATTTCATCGTCATATCAATCATAATTTTGCTTTTCAAAATTTTCATCATGATTTGTCACCATCACCCTCTTTTATCTCATCCATCCTCCTTACACCATCAAAGTTCTAGGTCATGATGGAAATTGGAAAAAATTTTGGCATGAACCCATCGATGAGGCTTCCCTCTTGCCTACATCGTTTTTGGTTCTTATTTATTTTTTTTTTTCCCCCCTTTCAAGGTTTATACCTTTTCGTTTCATCAGCCCTTTGAGTTTGTGTTCATTTCTTTTTAAGGTAATTGCATTTTTGTTTTTTTTTCATCCCGGGAATTTGTTTTGTATGGTTTAATTTATTTTTTTTAAAAAATTTAAATGCCCCCCAAAAACGAAAACTTTTTGGGAACAAAACCAGAAAGTTGAACATATAAAGTATTCGACCTCGTATGTGTTAGGGGTGGGAGTTTCCTTTTTATGTGTTTACCTTGTTTTTGCTGATCTATAAATTGCCCCCTTGAAAAAAGTTATGTAGGATTTCTTATTATTTTTATTTCCTTTTTTATGCGTTTTTAAAAATAGTAGAAAAAAAAAAAACTATAGCACAGCACTCAGTTTGGTGAAAAAAGGGGAAAACGAGGAAAAGTTTTATGTTAACATGTAGATCAAAGCGTGTTCAAATTATTTCAGCTTTTTTTGTTTTTTGATTTAATTTGTTTTTATTTTTATTATTTTTGGCTCTAGTCAAAACACTTTGAAAATTCCTGGCGAAATATGATTTTTTTTTTTTTTTTAGGCTGAAAGAAAATTTTTAAATGCGTTTCGACTAAAACTTACTGCCGTCGTAATTTTAATGATGTCAATGCACCAAAAATTATCGTGGGTGCAATAAGTAGACGGTGTTTTATTGCAACAATAAAACTTAAATGGGATTTTTAAGCTAATATACAAAAATTACGGGGACTTTTGGAGTTTCCCCTTTGTCACTTAAACATGATGGGAAAAGACTTAATGATGAATAAGGGATGAGAGCCAAACAATATTTTATTAAGTTTTTTTAATGAAAAATAGATAATTTTTTTTTAATTTTTAAAAAACTGCAGAAAAAAAGGGGATGCAAGAAAAAGAGACAATGATGAAGAAGCATTGAAAATTAATTAAAGATTTTACACAAAAACTACGTGTATGTTTTTATTTACAGACCAAATTATTTTACCTTTAAAAAAGAGAAGAGAAAAAATATATATATATATTTATTTTCAAAAGTAAATTAAGCCAAGAAAAATCCTTTATTTTTTAGTTCCCCTTTGAAAATACCTATGGTTGTGTGGCTTATTTTTGCCCTTTTTTTTTTTATGTTTTTATGATAAAATTATATTTTAAATTCCCTTTTAGGCAGCCAGGCCCCCTCCCACTCCTCTTTTACAACACACACACACCCCACCACACACTTCCACACTGTTTCTTTAAAAAATTTTACTGCTTCTAATGTATTTTGTTGATTTGAAGACTGGTTTTTGATAATGACGAGATAAATTAAAGACATTTTTTGCAATGACTAATCGCTGTGACGATTTAATAAAAATAAAATTCCTTTATTTTATCCCATAGGGGAAATTTCTCTAGGGGCATTGAGAAGGGCTGGGAATAACCCCGGCGTTTTCCCCCAGTGCAGCGCCGGCCCCAAATTGAGCTGGGTGGGGGCTTGCCCACAGCGCCGCGGCAGGGGTTCGAACTCGGGGACCTCTCGGGTTTCGAAAAAAAAAAAACCGTCTCACTGAGCCACGCTGCCCCCCTTTTTACTTTTTTAAATAATTTCTTTTTTATGTTTTAAATTTTTTTTGTGTGGATTCTGGGAAAGTGATAAAAATTTCCCAAAATTTCGTCGTTTTAACCCTGCTTACGTCCTTATTTCCTTTATAATATCTACACTTTGTTATTGCTTTTGATCTGTATTTCTTTAAATTTTTATCAAGGCTTCGTCAGAGGGGAAATTCTTTACCTCCCTAAATTACATATTTTACCCATTATGACACACATGTTTAAAATGTAATCCCCTATTGAATCCACGTATAAATTAGTTTGCCCAGTGTATTTTTTGGGTCTGATAACCCAAATTGTTTTGGTTCATTGTTGTAAATTTGAAAATTCTCTCAAAGAGGGGAAAATTTTTGTCCATTACAATGGAGAGAAAGAAAAAGGGAGCAATGTAATCAAAAAATTAAGAGAACAACACAACAAACAACGACGTTTGGGCCATTGGCCTTTTTCAAAAAAGCACGATAATCATAATTAATATATATATTTTAAAAGTCCAAAGGGGCCCAAACGTCGTTTATTTGTGTTTTTCCCTTATTTTTGAGTCACATTTTCTCCCTTTACTTTCTCTCCTCCTATTGACTCATTTTGGTACCCCTTTTTTTTTTGATTGTGAATTATTTCAACAAAATTTAAAACAGGGCCCATAGTTACTTGGATTATCTGCAGCTAATTGGTGCACTAGGGGGTTTAATTATCTAATGATTTATTTATTTTTCTATTATATTTTATTCCTTTTATGTTTATTCTTTGGGAGTTAAAAATCTTTAAAATTTCTTTAAATTTAGAGAATATAATGTTTTATTCGAAAATTAACTATGTATTCCAATTTAAAGCTGAGTTTGAAATTTCAGACTTGAAGTTAAGGGTTCTTACTACTATGCCCCCCCAGTATTTGATTTCTTATCAAAAACTATTTGATTCTTATCAAAAACTATTTGTTTCTTATCAAAAAAAAGTAGTCCTTTTTCTTTTACTGTGTTGGTTTCTTTTACCCATTTTTGACTTAGGAATTATATTGGGTCAGAAAAATTGTTCAAAAAACATTTTTTTTAATTTTTTGAATCTGGGTGGACGGGGTGTAAACCCCCCCCCCCCCCCCCCCCAAAAAAAAAAAAAAAAAAAAAAACTAGACTTTTATTAGGCAAAATCCACCAAAGGGCTAAAGCGCTTTTCAAAGGTCCCCGACCAACAGCAACACGAAGCTGTAGAACGAGACGCCTTAGGCGATATTACTTTTTTTTTGACAGAGACAAACATGTTGACGGCCCGGTACTCATTTTTTCACCGAAACGATGAGAGAAAAGTGAGTAAAGGTCTTTTCCCAAAGGGCTCAACTATGCCCAAGCGAGACTTGAACCCCCAATTTCCCCATCG
>NW_027623915.1:0-7500 GCF_034508935.2 Berghia stephanieae | reverse complement strand
CTCGCAATGTTATTGTTACGGTGGTAAACAATGTCCTGTTTTTTTTTGGGGGGGGGGGGGGGGGGGTTGTTGGTTTGTTTGTTTGTTTTTTTGTTTTTTTTTTGGTTGTTTTTTTTGTTTTTTTTGTTTTGTTTCTTTGGTATTTTTTTTTTTTTTTTTGGTTTTTGTTAAAGCGCTTTGAAGTTTCGACGTAATGCGCTATAGAAATATGCTTGTTATTATTATTATTATTATTATTATTATTATTATTATTATATTTATTATTATTATTATTATTATTTTATTATTATCATTATCATTATCATTATCATTACCATTATTATTATTATTATTATTATATTATTATTATTATTATTATTATTATTATTATTATTATTATTATTATTATTATATTATTAATATTATTACCCTCAGTTTTCCAAGAGTTATCCGATCGACTTGGTAAGAAATAATTCAATATGATTGATCGTATCTAAAGAATTGATACTTACCTGTGAAGTTAGGTGGGAATGTAAGATCGAACTTGTTACACGTCTCGATAGGAGTGTTGAATGTTGGCTATTAGAGGTCACCACAGCGTTTTATTTATATTAACGGGTCCAACACTTTATCGCAGTGAGGGGTGGAAAGGCGGAAAAGGAGGGCTGCCTACCCCAGATTTCAAACTTCAGGAACACTTTACGCGGAAAATTTTTTCCACGCGAGGAATGCAAGCACAACTCATGCAAAGCTTGGTAAACAGATTGGTTTACTAACAATATTGACACTTTTTAAAGATAAAAAATTTACCACCAAAATATTTACAGTACCGTATATTTAATATAGACATAAACTTAGAAAGAGGGTGGAGGATTTAAGCCTGAAGAGACCTGTAATAGGCACTCTTCAAAACTCTTCAAATCCTTTTTGGAGTAGCTCCTCCCTAGTGCATCCCCAGGTCTTAGACTTGGCCACAACCAGAGCCTCAGTGTTTGTTGAGACATGCTGCCTCTGAAGTCTGTCTTGTTTTTTCTAACAACAGAGAAAATTCTCTCACAATGAGCAGAAGAATGAGGAATGGTGAGGAGAGAGAAGCATTATCCTAGGCAGGTGGTTAAAAATGAATTTACTATCTTCCTTGAGAAGGCCGACTTGGTGCCAGTAAGTGTCTGCTCTGTCTGTTTGTATGTGTGATGTGTCTGTGCATTGGTATGTTGAAAATTCTTTCTGTATGTCTGTAAATGTTGCATTGCTAATCAGTTGAGGGAATTTTTTGAGGAAGAAGAGCTGTCTGTAAATGTGGTTGTTGTTCTGCTGAGCAGGATCCGCGATATGATGTGTTTGAGAAGTGGATCAGTGAGGGGCAGTTTTTTTTTCATGTAGGAGCATGCAGCCTGATAAAACTTGATGACATCTATGTAAAACGTTTCTACCCTCTCTGGTTTGAGAGTTCCTTCAAAGACCAGCTGGAGAGCTTCGTCACAATGATAACATCAGAAGACTGCTTGGTGTTTGAGGTGAGAGGAAAATCAACGTCCAAAATGTCAACCTCCTTGATGGCAGATGGCTTGACAAAATTGATCAAGGTGTCTTTATATCAATTTCCTTAACTTTGCCTGCAATTCCTGAATCATGGGTTTGTCACATTGGAGTTCAGTGTTGATTGATTCAAACTGCTTCACAGCCATGAGAAAGAAACATACAGTAAAGCTTGTTTGTGGTGGAACTGAAGATGTTTTTTAGATCCTGACTTCTTTTTCGTGTTACATCCTCCTTCATGCCTTTCTCCTCCTCCCTAAAAAAAGCATAGAGGGCATCCCAACTACTGATGAGCTAGGAAGGCACATTCCAATGCTCAGCCATCTGGTAGCCACATGCTTCAGTATCTTTGTTTCTGAATATGATGGAAACAGTTGACAGCATTTCAGACCAGACTGCCTCTTGCTGCTCTTATCCAAGTAGTAGGAAAACATCAATAAGAAGCTGGCTGGGATGAAGGGCAAGGAAGCAGCACCTAATAGACAAAACAGATTAAGAGGGTCATAATCATCTGAATGGGTAGCAGTACAATTAAAATCTGTAAGGTAAAACAAAAAAATTATAGACAACTAAATGAAAAATAAAGTTTTGTATGTTGCCCATAACATTAATATAAATAATTGTGTTGCTAATCTGTCTGCAAACCATGATCCCTTCCCCACTCATACTCACAACATTGGAAAGTACAATGCATTTGAGGCAATAAATCCAAGTTTTGAAATTTGAATTTTTTTAAAATCAAAGACAACTTCGTGGTATAAGTAGAATTAATCAGTTTGGTCTTTAAAAAATTATATATATATATATATATATATATATATATATATATTATATATATATATTATATATATATATATTATATAATATATATTATATATATATATATATATAGGAGGAGAGAGAGAGAGAGAGAGAGGAGAGAGAGAGAGGAGAGAGAGAGAGAGGAGAGAGAGAGAGAGAGAGAGAGAGAGAGAGAGAGAGATAAATTAAAAGGAGCAGAGTAAAGCCTTATAAACCATTCGAAGTGGACCTAAATTATTGGATATCAAACTGTCACAAAATACTCACCTTTTTCAGCAGCAATGTGAATTAAATGGCACACACATCCAGACAAATACAATTCCTGATGCTTTTTCGCATGCAGCCATACAGCCCAGATTTCCTTGCCCACCATTGACGTTGGCATTGTCACTCCCAAGAGCCAGAAGTTCTCCCAAGGAATTGAATGAACACCAAACTCAGCTCAATCAAGCCAAAGATTCTAGCACCTGAAATTGTTAAATCAAACAAATAAAAATGAGTGACCTTGATATAAAACGTTATATAACTATAACAATTACGGGATGTCTACACCTATTAAGAGAGCACTCCTTTGTAGGTAAAAAAATAGAACAATTCATAACAGCATCAATAGCCTCATTATCTACCTGTAACATATTTCCAAAAGCCTCCAATTTACAATTTAATTAATAAAAATAAAAATGATATGATAATAATAATAATATATAATAATAATAATAATAATAATAATAATAATAATAATAATAATAATAAATAATAATAATGAAATAATAATAATATAATTATAATAATAATAATAATAATAATAATAATAATAATAATATATAATAATAATAGATAATATATTAATAACAATAATAATAAGTCAGACATATTTTAAACACATCCCACAATACTATTTATAATATTTATAGTATAGGATATGAATAAAACCAATAGAAATAGGAATTTTATTATTAATTTATATTTGAAATATTATTTTTTTTAAATTAGACTCACTGTAGCAGATCCATCGATAGCAGGAAACTGACAGTGCATCGATCGTACTTCCATTATGTCAGGGTTGAAGTTCTAACTACAGTGGAAAAAGTTTTTCACCACTCTATCGTTACTGCCGTCCGTTGAGATGGTAAACATTGTGTTTTCAATCGTTCAACCAAACTGTCCACAGTGAGCGCTGACATTTCTTTAGCTATAGCAGTGCCTTTACTACGACCACCATGAAAGGATTTTGCAATCTTGGAGTCAGGGAACATTGATTTTTACCCCTTTACTTAGCTTATCAAGTGATGCATGGGAAGATTTAAATCAATTACAATATCCACCATTTTTGCCTCTGCACTTATCACTTGCATGTCAAAGTCGGTCACATTTCCACTTGGTGCTTTATTGAAAAATCCAGAAATCAAAGTGTTTGACTTTACTTTTTTCTTCAAATCACAATTTTTAATATGGCGTGCGCCTTCAACATGTCTCCTCACATCATCAACTCCACGTGTTTAATTCCGAATGCAGAATTACAAACTTCACAAAATAGCGAGAATCGTCAATGCTCACTGGTTTAATAAAATTATATTTCTCCGTGTATTCCTCGCGGTAACATTGAAATCGTCTTTTTGAAGAAGATTCTTCAGTGGAAGTAATTTTCCTTTTTCCAATGGTAGACATTCTTGTTGATCAAGTTTACTTTTAAAAATTAGAGATATAAGACGAACGGATAGTTGTATTTAAATGTTGAAGCCGCGACCAACGTGAATCACAAAGACGAAATGAAAAATGGGAAGTGACCGGAAAATAGTAATGAACGTCGATAACAAAACAAAAATAACTAAATTATTTCATTTTTTTACCAAAAGAGCTAGTTGATATTTTATTCAAAGTTTGAGGCAAGAACTTGGCTCTGATTGATTGGTGCCAAAAAGTCCAATCTGGCAATACGTCGTCAAAGTCGTATTTCGAAATATGTTTATTAAAGCATCGCAATCGGAGAAAAATAAAATTCGCATTTTACTTCCGGAACAAAAAAATTAACATCCGTATTTTCCGGAACAGCGCTGCATTTTTTCAAATTTCCGTAACAATTCCGGAAATTCCGTAACGGTAGGCAGCTATGGGAAAGGGCAACGGGGAGAGGGGGATGGGGGTCGGATTACAATGACGTAGGAGAAGAACACAGGGCATGGTGGAAATAGGATTTGGTTTTTCTAAGTGTGATCTTTCATTTCAGGTTTATAGGGACCATAGGGAGCCCGTGGCTCCATGATCGTTTGCTGAATTACTACTACTTACTACTACTACTACTTCTACTCTACTACTACTACTACTACTACTACTATACTACTACTACTATACTACTACTACTATACTACTACTACTACTACTACTACCACTATACTTTACTACTACTACCACTACTACTAGAACAACAACAACAACAACAACAACTACTATACTACTACTACTATACTACTACTACTACTACTACTATACTACTACTACTATACTACTACCATACTACTAGAACACACAACACAACTACTACTACTACTACTACTACTACTACTACTAACTACTACTACTACTACTATACTACTACTACCACTATACTACTATACTACTACTATTGCTGCTGCTACTACTAACTACTACTACTATAGTCAGTAGTAAGTAGTAGTAGTAGTAGTAGTAGTAGTGTAGAAGTAGTAGTAGTGGTAGTAATAACGCCGTGTTCAAACCCCACCACCGCCGCGAAAAATTTTATTCTCTATTGTCTTCTGACACTTTTTTACTCACTTCATCTCTTGTTGTTTTCCAACTAAATGCCTGCTCCACTCACTTTTCTGAATTAAAAATTCACCCCATATACCGGAGATATCAATGTCTCCAATCGTTTCTATGTTATATGTTTGTGTTGAGAATATTGGCTATTAAGCTCAATGTGGCCAGGTAACTTCGCGATGGTTGTTTGTTGAACCCGCGGTCTCAGAAGTCGGTGGAGGAGAGAACTCTAGAAATGAATGATTGAGTTTGATACGAATATTTTTGTGGTTCGTGGATAGCTATAGGGTAGATTTATGAGCCAGGCGGGTTGTCGTCCAATAAGGTCGCGGGTTAAAACCCACCACCGCCCGTGGAAAATTTTTTATTCTCTATTGTCTTCTGGCACTTTTCTACTCACTTCTTCTTTGTTGTTACTACTATATACACTACTACTACTACTGCTGCTGCTACTATAGTGGGAAGTAGTAGTAGTAGTAATAACGATACTTACTACTATACTACTTAGTAGTTTTGTAGTAGTAGTAGTGTTGTAGTGTAGTAGTAGTAGTTATTTGTAGTAGTAGTAGTAACGATACTACTACTACTACTTGTATTATTATTATTATTATTATTATTATTATTATTATTATTTTTTATTATTATTATTATTATTATTTTTTATTATTTATTATTATTTTCTCCTCGGGGGCCCGTTTGCTCGGTCGAAAAAACGAATCCTGTTGAATTTTGTGTCAATAAAAAGGACTGAAAGGTACATGCGTTGTGCTTCATTGGCACCGGGACCAAGTATTGCTTTTGTTATACTTTTAATTGTCTAATTTTGATTTTGACATCATTATTAATAAATTCTAGCAAATCTTGTTTTATGAGATTATGATAATTTCACAATCTTCAAACACGCAATTTATATTAAGTAATACCCCTGTCTATGTTTTAAATTCTAATGCTATTAAGATCAACTGGTTTTTTTTTTTTTTTGGTCTTTTCCTTTTTTTTTTTTTTTTTTTGGTTTTGTTGTTGTTATTGTTGTTGTTTTTTTTTTTTATACCATTAACCTTCTTCTAACATAGATTACAAATACAAAATATTATACTAAGAGTCGCTAGGTCAAGTGCCTTTAATTTAAAAACTGTGAAAAGAAAAAGAAGAAGAAAGGAACAGGTAAAAATTCCCATATCTGATATCATAACTATGATCATCATTTTCATATAAGCAATCAAAGATATTCAATCAAAAACTTTTTCATCCAATTCATTGATTGCATTTTTCAAATCATTTATAGTTTTGGAGTCTTAGTAAGAATTTCAAAATGTTCCATGTATTTACTGTCCTGGCAATTTTAAAAATTTCCCAATAATTGTAGAAAAATGTGTCATAACAATTTTTTTATTTGTCTCCGTGGGTAAATTTTAACGAGAAACTTGAAAGTAATATTGTGGTCAATTTGACTAAAGCCATGGACAATTTTGTTTAACTGTATAAGGTCAACTTCTCGTTCTTTAAGTATTTTAACTTTCCTCGTAAGTCATATTTTATATTTCGGTTTCGTTCAAAAACTTTGTTCCCGTCTTTGGACATTTTCTTTTTTTATATTTTTACAAAAAATTTACTACGTTGGATAAGGGGCTCCATATATACAGTTTACATATTCAAGTATGGGTTTAAAGACATTTTTTACATCGAAGTTTCATTCTCGATCAAAAATAGCACCCAATACCCTTCTTGTATAGTAACATTTTAATAAATCAGTGCTGGCTCGGGTTTATGTAGTAATCACAAAAAGGGTTTGTTGTTGTTTGTTCTACCAACATGTAATACTTACATTTTTTAGATTAAAACTTAAAATTTCCAATCTGTAGATCATGAAAATAAGCACATTTGATAGTGTGCGCTTGGCTAAGAAGGTCACAAACATTGCCATCCGGAAGTATAACGGACCAAAACCAAAAAACTATGTGTAAGCTTATACGTTGATAGTTGGTTACTACAGTTTAGTGAGAATTGCTTATAAACATAGGTGGAAAAAACAATAACAAATGCCTGAGTGGCGTCATCTTCGTTCTTCTTAGATCGTTTTGTTGCCAATTTTGTATAGAAGAATAGATTTTGGTATCGGCTGCAAATATCTTACAATTTGTATTTATAATATCAGGGAAGGTCATGAATGGGAAATTATAAATAATAATGACCCAAATACACTACCCCGAGGGATCCCCCTTAGGATTGGCCTAAATTCTGAAGCTCAATTCTTACTAAACCCTTGACCACGATCGATAAAAATGTCTGATCCATTCAAAAAACATTTCCGACTATAGCTAAGCATTTTGTTTTTTGTTATTTGCAAGTTTATCAAATTCTTGTTTTTGGGAGTTCTGAATTTAACAATAAATTTTACTTGTT
>NW_027623914.1:0-9077 GCF_034508935.2 Berghia stephanieae | reverse complement strand
TGTTTACTCTTGATAACCTTTTAAAATTTTGTATTTGCATAGCTTAAAAAAAACCCCCCATTTGCTATACAAAATATTGCACAACTGAAAAAACAGGTTTTTTTCCCTATAATATAAAGGTACGTGAGAAAAAATGGGTTTACTTTTTTGAATCCTTAAGTTACGATGTCAATATTAGACATTTATTTTAAAACTCCTGATTTTGAAATACTTTTAAACAGCCCTAAGTCACTTCCTTCAAGAGGGGAATTAGTAACCTGGCTCAAAACTATCGGAACAATGGCGGCCCCAGTAGAAATATTTCTCCGCGAGAAAAAAGCTTTTCCCGGGGGAAAAAAAAAAAAAAACATAAATTTGATCAGGTTTTGATTTTTAAACCATTCAAATACAAGGATAGAAAGGGGAATAAAAATTTCTACCGCATGAGAAAAAAAGTATGTTTTCTTTGTTTGAACCAAGATGGCCGTCTTTCCCAGGCGGCGTGAATCAGATAAAACCTATTTTTTAAAAAACCCCAAAACCACTTCAGACCTTGGGGGCTAGGGAATCTTTTCAAATCTTTTTTCTAAGGGAGCCTTATATTTTTTTTTCGTCCAACCGGCTCTAAATCACTTGTTTTGTTGCTGTCCAACGATTGGATATTTTTAACAAATGTAAACCGCTGCTTTGTTTATGAAAGTTGTAAACTACCCATGGTAAAGTGAACAAAAATGCCCAATCAAAATGTTGATAGTCAAATCTGTAAACATTTTCCTATGTAGGTCACTTTGAGAATTTTGCAATGTGCCAATGACCTCGGAAGGAAATTTAAATATAGACATGCCCATTGTGCTAGCGTTTTGTTAAAAAACTCAAAAACATCCGAGCCCGATAAAACGTACCGACACAAAAAAATTTCTGTAACCTTAAATTTTAAGATAGCACGAAGATGACGTCCTTGGTCTTTGTTATTGTTTTTTGCCTCCAGGGTTTATGAGTTAATTTAAATGTTTAAAACCAGACAAAAGTTCATGGTTACACAGGTTGTGTGTGTTGGTTTTTATACCCGGATGGAAATTTTTGTGAGCCCCTTAGTCAAGCGTTATTTTCTCCAGTTAACGGCCCAACGGGAAAAATTTGTGTAACCTGTTTGTTTTGTCAGATAAATGCATTTTTGTGAAAATTATTCAAAAGCGCGGATGGCAAAAAGAAAAAAAATTTGAGTGACGTCAACTTTGGCTATTTAATTGATAAATACAAATTGTTAAATATTAAAAATGTGGCTAAAAAAAATAAAAGGCTGAATGACGTAAATTTCTTTATCTAAAAAACCCGGATTTTTGGCGTAAAAAAAATTTTTTTGGGTTCCAGCTTTTTCCCCAAAAAGGGTTTTGGTTTGAATACTTTTTTCGCTTTTGCTGTGATTTCAGTTTTCCAAAAAACAAAGGGTATAAGAAAAATAAGATCTTGTTTTCGTTAAAATTTAGAGTAGTTCCTTTTGCCCAACATTAAGTCGGGGAATAGTCTTAACAGTGTATCGTATTCCCTTCCAAAGACGATGGTAATTAGCACATGGCTCAAAACATGGACAAGGGCGGAGGGCCCGTATGAAATTTTCCCCCCGGCGGTTTAAAAGCTTTACCCAGAGGAAAAAAAACCCATCATTTTAGAATGTTTTGACTTTTCACTTCTGATCACAAGGATATGAAAAGGGAAAAAAAGTTCTGCCAGCATGAAAAATAAAAGAAATGATTTTTTTGGGGTTTGAACCAAGATGGCCGCCGTTCCCGGCGCGTGCTCGATATAAATCCAATTATGCAAAAACCCGTGAAAATTGGGGTTTAAAGATAAATTTTTTGATAAGGTTGCAAGCCCCATAGAAAAAAACATTTGATATAAAAAACCATTGGCAATCATTTAACGTTCGGTTTAAGGCCTTGTTTTTCCTATGAAAGTATAGATAAAAATGGTTTGGGCCAAAGGGTTCCAAAAAATTCCCATCGGAAAGTAAAAGGGCCAAAACACACAAACTCTGTGAACCTGACGTTTATGCGGGTTTATCTTTTAGTGAAAAAATCACAAACGCGGATGGAAAAAAACAATAAAAAAAGGCCTGAGTGACGTATCTGCATTTTTTATTTTAAAAACAAGGGAAATAATGCGTAAAAATATATATTTTTTATTTCTTTGTATTGGGGAAAATAGGCTAAAAACCGTGCACATTAGGGTGGAAATCCTGAAAAATTGGTTTTAAGTAGCAAAAGCCGTTTTGAAAAACCCCTGTTAAAAACCCACTTGGCAATTATCAAAAACAGTCGTTTTTGCACTTTTTTTCCTATATGGCATTACTCATCCGAGAAAATTAAAAAAAAAAAGTACATTTTTTTTTAACAGAAAAATCTTAATTCGAAAAGTTTTCTCTTTGTCTCGGGGGTGGGGAATTTAAAATTTTTCGGTGACTTCTCCAGTCAAATGACGAGTTTGAAATTCTTTTGGGCTTTTTTTTTAGTTTCTTTAATTCATCGGCTTTTTTTTTGGAATTAAATTTTAACCCCACAAAAAAGCCGGCCATTTGCTCTTTGTTTTTTTAAACTTTCAATAAACTCTTTTTTTTGATGAAAATTTTTTAAAAAATGAACATCCCCAAATTGTTTCTTCCAAAAAAAAGAATGAATTTGTGTGAAACTTCAAAAAGAGTTTCTAGCCCTTTCCCTTTTTTTACCTCTTTGACTTAGGGGACATTCTAAACGGTTGGGTTATCTTGTTGAATTTTCAAACACTTGTCCAGTTTGGGGGCTTTTTTTTTGCTATTGTATGTGTATTGAAATCATGCAAACGCATTTCCCTTTTTTGGATATCAAAAATTTTTTATCTCCTCTTCTCTTTTCTTCCCCTTCTCTCTCTCCTCTTCTCTCCTCTCTCTTTTCTTTTCTTTGTTCTTTCTGTTAAAGACCCACCCTAGGGGGGAAAAAAGTGTTTCAGTGCATAAGGAAAACCGTAAAAATGGAGATTCTCCCCAAATTTTTCCATGAGGTTTAAAAAACGAAAGTAAATAATTGCCACAAAAAGCTCTAGTGGGTTTTAATGTGTGATGACGTGATGTAATTTTAGCGTTCTTTTATAAATTTTAAATGGTTGCGCTCTTTAGTTCCCGTTTCGAAATAGGGGGGGGGGGGGGGGGGGGGGGGGGGGGGGAGGGAGCAGTATTTTTCAAACCCCGGTTTCGGCTTTTTTGAGCTGTGATCGTAGTTGTTTTGCTGCCCCCTTAAACAAAAAAACTTGTATCTCACTAAAAAAATGATCTTCAGGGGTCTAAAACATAAATTATAGGTTTTTCAATTTTACAACTATGTAATTTTATGCTTTCACCTTGATTTGCACAATTAAAGGGTTTTTTTTTTTTTAAAACCCAATTCCCCTACTATTAACCCAAATTGTAAAAATTTTTAATGAGTTTGTTTTCTTTTCTTTTTTCATTCATTAAAAACGATGATGAGAATCAAGTAAAAAGCGATTTAGCATGGTAAATCTATGGAAGTAGCTTTGGTATGATAGAATGAAGTTGACGTCATCGGGCTTTTTTCGTTGTTTTTTTTTTGCCATCCGCATTTAGGTAAATTTTCATAAATTGTATTTTAACCGACTATTACGTTTAAGATTGATACACTGGTTTTGTGGTTGGGGTTTGTTTATTTCCGGATGGCAAGTTGTGAGCTTCTTTGGCCCAAAGGATAAATTTTTTTTTTATTTTATTTATTTTTATTTTTTTATGATTTACGGGCCCCAGATTGTCTTTTTTTTCTTTCCCATCTCTAACCCCGGTTTGTTGAGCATTTTTAAGTGTATGTCAATGGATTTAAAAAATCTAACGTCACTTCCTTTTCCCTTTTAGCATGGTAATTAGCCCGGGTTAAACTATCGGAACAATGGCGGACGTATGAAAAATTTCTCCGGCGGCTTAAACGCGTATCCAAGGAAAAAACCCCTTTAAATTTTTTAAAGTTTGACTTTTCCCAAAACTGATCAAAAGGGCTAGAAAGTTCTAGCCAGCATGAAAAAAAAAAAAGTAATGATTTTCTTTGTTTTTAACCAAGTGGCCGCCGTTTGCCAGGCTGCGTGACATCGATACTGAATCAATGAAAGAATCCCTTGTTTTTTTTTTATCCCTCTGTAGTGGATAAAATTTTAAGAGTTCCCCGACGAGGCGGCAACATGGTCGAAAGCCCCGTACCGTCTCTTTCCCATGCAGCCCTTTTCTTCTCAAGAAAAAAATTAAGACACCCCCTTTTTTTGACCGGATGTCGGATTTACCCCCCTGGTCGGTATGTGAGGTTTGTAAATAAAAATTTTTATATTTTTTTCCGTTAAATAACCCCAAAAGTTTTGTCTTATATTTTGATGTTTTGCAATTTGAAAAGATTGATTTTTTTTTTTTTCAACACAAAGTTTTTTAAAAAAAAAAATTTTTTATCCCCTTTTGTAAAAAAGAGTTTAATTTCAAGTGGAAGAGCCCGGAAAAAGTGGTTATTAGAGTCACTAATGGAGAAGAGCGATATTTAGTATTGAAATGGCGAATAATGTTTGGGTTTCCCACAGCAAAAAAAACAAAAAAAACAAAAAGACAAATAAAAAAAAACAAAACAAAAAATAATAAAAAAAGCAAACCCCCCCCCCCCCCCCCCCAAAAAAAAAAAAACAAAACCCACAACACACCAACAAAAAAAAAACAAAACAAAAAAACTTAACATGGACTTCGAAAAATTTTAAACATCTGCAAGCAAACAATAAACAACCTTAAGTAATATCATATTAACAACTTTGAAAAAGGTGTATATGAAAAACTACAGCAATAAGAAAGAAATTTTGCAAAAGGGAAAAAAAAAAACAAAACAACAAAACAACAAACAACAAAAAAAAAAAACAAAAAAACAACAAAAAATATTCCAAAGATCATTTACTCGATGGGGTAAATTCGACCCTTTGATTAAAAGGGCAGACAAGTCCGTTACACCCCGGGTGATCATCTGCAAAAAATGTTCAAAGTCTCACCCGATGGGGATTTTAAAACTAGACCTTCTGTTAAAAGGGGGTCCGCCCGACCGGTAATCAGGGAAGCTGAGCTTAGTTTCAATCTTTTCCCCTCTGTCTCCCCAATATCAACGCCTCAAAATGGTTTTTTGTGAAAAATAAAAAAAATTTAGAAAGTTCTCAATCAAAAAGTTTTTCTAGTTTTTCCCCCCCCTTCCCGGTATGTGGTCTTGTGGTTGACACCGTTTCGGATTGGAACGTTTTGGTTCGAGCCCCCTGTCGCCCAATAGTTTCTTGGAAAAAGATCTTTTCTAAATTTCACGTACTCAGGTGTAAAATGAGTAGGTTTGTTAAAGCGTTGTCTCTGTCGGAAAAAAAAAAGTTTTAAATGCCCTTTTTAGGGTCTTTTCTCGTTTTTTTGTTACGTGTTGCTATTGGGAGGGACCTTTGTAAAACGCTTGGAGTTTAGTAGATATTGCGTATTTAAAAGCTCAAATTGTTTTTTTTTTTTTGTGTTTCAGACAAAATTTACCTGCTGGGTTTCAAGGGGCTCTGGACCCCCTGGTCGGGAATCAAAATGGGTTGTTTTAACCCCACAGCCCGGCTGAGGGAAGTTGCAAAGCCCCCTTCCCCAGGGTCAAACTGTTGTTATTTAGGGTCGGGTTTTGGGTGGGTTTCTGTGCCTTAACTCGATGGGAGTGCAAAAAGGTTGGTGTTCTTTTGGTGTATCGAATCATCTCATTCATCTATTTTATCATCATCATCTCATTTCATCATCATCATATCATTCTTTATCATCGTGTGTTCTCATTTCCTCATCATATTCTTTCATATCATCTTCATCTTCTCTCATCCATCTATCTTCTACATCATCTTTTTACCATCTATCTTATTCATCATCATCTATTATCATCTTCATCATCACGTTCCCCTCATCTCATATCCTTTTATATTCATCATATTATATCATCATCATCCCCTTTTCCCTAAGTCTGGGTTGGTAAAAGGTCTCGTGGTTCGGATTGGAAAGGGCCAGGGTTCGAGTTCCCTCTGCGGGCATGTTTAGTCCTTGAAAAAAGGTCTTTCTCCCTTTTTTCACCCTATCGTTGCAAAAATAGTACTGGCCCTTTTGCGTTTGTGGGAAAATACATGTTATCGCCTTACAGGGGTCATGTCCCTTTATGTTTGAGTGTTTTATTTGTTTTAAGAAAAAAAAAATTCATTTTTCCAGAAAAATTTTTCTAGGGATTTTCTTTTGATGAGAAAATTATACGTTTTGTTTTTTGATTCATTTTTTTAAATGTCAATTTCATTTTGTTAACTTGTGTTTTGTGTGTGCGATGTTGTGTGTGTGTGTGTTTGGCTCGCTACTGTTGTTTAGGGTTTGACAAGTAAAGGTTTTGTGGCTTCGGCGTTTGGTATATAAACCTTTATTTTTATTTTATTATTTTATTATTTTTATTATTTTTTATTATTTTTATTTTTATTATTATTATTATATTTTATATTAATAAATAAAAATTAATTTACATGACAAAGTCCCCTAGTAAAGGTTTTTGTGAGCAGTTTGAGGGATAGGCTAGTTGTTTTTTTTTTCTTCTCTCAAAAGTTAAAGGCTTAATAATAATAAAAATAATAATAATAAAAATAATAAAAATAATAATAAAAAATAATAATAATAAAAAATTAATAAAAAATTTAAAAATAATAAAAAAAAATAAAATAATAAAAAAATAAAAATTTAATAATAATAATTAATAATAATAAATACTTTTTATCAAAAAAAAGGAATTTTTAAAGAGTGGCAGAAAAAAAAATTATAAACAAAAATTTTGAGAATTTGTATAATATTATGCAAATCACAAAAAAAAAAAAATTAAACCAAGAACCATGCAAAACTTTATTTTTTTAATTTGATAAATTGGATAGGCTACCTCGGGTTTTATTTAAACTTGGGTGTGTTATTAAAGATAGTATTTTTTTTTTAAAATCACAGTGCGCTTTAAAATTCGAAAACCATGTGCAAAAAAAAATCATTTTTCGATATAAATATCAAAAAAAATTTTTTAATGCAAATAAAAATAAAAGCAGAAGGCCTCATAAATTTAAAAGGGTTACTTAAAAAAAAAAAAAAAAAAAAAGGGCTATCCAGCCTTTTTCAAAAAGTTGGACAATAAAAAAATATAGTTTTGGGCGGTTTTTGGGCGTGAAATTAACGAAGTAGTGAAATGGAGGGCCTTTATTGGAAAAAAAAGAAAGGGGGTTTCGGGAACAAACACTTGTCGCTAAAATACAAATTAAGTGGAAAAGAATAAAAAACATGCAAAAAAAAATTGTAAAGTCTGTATCAAGGTGGTTGCAGTAGAATGAAACGTTGCGTGGGTGGAGTGGGTAGGGTGTACTAATGGTGGTTGCGTATGAATGAACGTGGTGGCTGGGTAGTGGGTTTGGGTGTATCATGGGGGTTGAGAGAATGAAACGTTTGCGGGGTGGGTAGTGGGTAGGGTGCCCCGGGGGGTATCCGATAGATAAAAAGGTCATTATGGTTTGGTGGTATGACACTCGCTTTCGGATCGGAAATCCCGGGTTCGAGCCCTTTTGGGTAGTTGAGACTTAGAAAAAAACTTTTTTACATTCCCTTACCTACTCGGGGTAAATTTAGTACCGGGGGTTAATATAGCAGTTTGTCTTGTTGAAAAAAATGTGTTCTCGTCAGGCGTCATGTTCGTTCTTTATGGTACGTGTTTTGTTGTGTCGGGATTTTGTAAAGCGCTTTGAGCAGGTTTTAATGGATATTGCGCTACATAAAACTCATATTTTGTTTCAAATAATTAATTTAAGTAAAATATTTTATTATTATTTTTTTTATTATTATTTTATTTTTTATTATTATTATTTTTATTATTATTATTATTTTATTATTTTTATTATTTTTATTTTATTATTATTATTATTATTATTTTTTTTATTATTATTATTTTTTATTATTATTTTATTATTTTATTATTATTATTTATTATTTTATTATTATAATTTTGTTTTATTTATTATTATTTTTATTTTTATTATTATTATTATTATTATTTTATTTTATTATTTTATTATTTTTATTATTATTATTATTATTTTATTTATACGTCCAATTTGTTTTCTTCAACGTGCACATTTTTTAAGGTTGATAGCCGAATGTTTAGGTAAATTTACATTTTAGTAACGGGAATTATAATTTTGTTTGGTTTAAAATGTTTCCATTCAAAATGAGCCCTAAAAAAAGTGGGTTGTTGACCTGTTTTGTACGGTCGGTTTCCAAAACCACCACAACGATCTTAGGCTGACGCTTGAAAATTCAAGCAGAAATTTAAAACACACTTAATCCCCTCGTGCAAAAAGGTATTATCTTATTTTTCTTAATTTTGGAATTTTAAAAAATGCCTTAAAACAAAGTTTAAATTATAGGCTATATAGTTGGATTGTTGTTTGATATACACAATTTTTAATGTTTTGGAAAAAAAAAAAATACGGAATGTAAATTTAAAAATTCAAAAAAATGGTAATTGAAAATTGACATATCGAAAGAAACCTAAAGTACAAAGTTCTAAAATGAAAAGTTAATGAAAAAATAATAAAAAGCGATAAACAACGATAAAAAACTACATAAGTCTTTGATAAATTATCATGATTTAACATTGTTTAATGTCTGCATTTTATGGGGAAATTTACAAACCGACTACAAAATTATAAATAATGGAAAAAAAATTTCCACATTTCAAAATTAAAAATTTATAGGTAAATGTAAATGATAATAAAAAATTAAACAAAAAATAGGGGAATAATAAATAATTGAAAAATTTAAAAAAACCAAATTGAATTAGGAAATTAATTTAAAAAATTATTTTTTTTAAAAGTAAAATGAAAAAATTGTCTATTAAATTCAGAGACTTATCCCCTAACTAAGGGTTTTTTGATTCAATGAACATCATTTTTGTGTTAAACAGAAATATTCTGTTTTCACTATAGTAGTTTGAAGATGAGTATCAAATTTGTTGTTATATTTTGCCCCGGTTTGTGAG